>NC_085018.1:24720346-24737846 GCF_963692335.1 Osmerus eperlanus
TCACACAGGTAGTGCCCTCCACACACACAGGTAGTGCCCTCCACACACACACACAGGTAGTGCCCTCCACACACACACACACACACACAGGTAGTGCCCTCCACACACACAGGTAGTGCCCTCCACACACACACACACACACAGGTAGTGCCCTCCACACACACACACACACACACAGGTAGTGCCCTCCACACACACACACACACACACACACACACAGGTAGTGCCCTCCACACTCACAGGTAGTGCCCTCCCACACACAGGTAGTGCCCTCCACACACAGGTAGTGCCCTCCACACACACAGGTAGTGCCCTCCACACTCACAGGTAGTGCCCTCCACACACACACACAGGTAGTGCCCTCCACACTCACAGGTAGTGCCCTCCACTCACAGGTAGTGCCCTCCAGCACTCACAGGTAGTGCCCTCCACTCACAAGTAGTTGCCTCCACACACACACACAGGTAGTGCCCTCCACACTCACAGGTAGTGCCCTCCACACACACAGGTAGTGCCCTCCACACACAGGTAGTGCCCTCCACACTCACAGGTAGTGCCCTCCACACACAGGTAGTGCCCTCCACACACACACACAGGTTGTGCCCTCCACACACAGGTAGTGCCCTCCACACACACAGGTAGTGCCCTCCACACACAGGTAGTGCCCTCCACACTCACAGGTAGTGCCCTCCACACACACAGGTAGTGCCCTCCACACTCACAGTAGTGCCCTCCAGCACACAGGTAGTGGCCTCACACACACAAGTAGTGCCCTCCACACACACAGGTAGTGCCCTCCACACACAGGTAGTGCCCTCCACACACAGGTAGTGCCCTCCACACTCACAGGTAGTGCCCTCCACACTCACAGTAGTGCCCTCCACACACAGGTAGTGCCCTCCACACACAGGTAGTGCCCTCCACTCACAGGTAGTGCCCTCCACACACAGGTAGTGCCCTCCACACACAGGTAGTGCCCTCCCACACAGGTAGTGCCCTCCACACACACAGGACCCCGGGGCTGGGGCTGAAAACATATTTCTAAAGAGGGAGGTAGACGGGATAGCGAGGGGGAGAGGGAGGAGGGAGGAGGGAGGGAGGGAGGGAGGGAGGGAGGGAGGGAGGGAGGAAGGAAGGAAGGAAGGAAGGAAGGAAGGAGGGAGGGAGGGAGGGAGGAGGGAGGGAGGAGGGGAGGAGGGGGGCAGGCTGGACACAGTGTTCTCTGATAATGAGAAAGAGGATGACTGCCAAGAACTGCCTGCTTCCATTTCACCTCATAATCACATCTCTTCTCTTTGTCTTTTATTCCCCTGCTCTTCTCCCCTTCCCTCCTCCCTGCCTCTCTCTCTCCCCCTCCCTCCTCCCTGCCTCTCTCTCTCTCCTCCTCCTCTCTCTCTCCTCTTTCAGCTGGGACAGGAAGAACAACCCGGAGCCGTGGAACCAGCTCAGCCAACATACCAGTACAAGGTGTTGCACTCTCTCTCTCCCCCCCTCTCTCCTTCTCCCTCCCTTCTCTTCTCTCTACCCTCTCTCTCCCCCCCTCTCTCCTTCTCCCTCCCTTCCTCTTCTCTCTACCCTCTCTCCTCCCTCCTCCTCATTCAAACTTCCTTCTCCTCTCTCTATCCTTCTCCCACTTCTCCTTAAGTTAGATATTGTTTCTGAGTGATGGTACTTTCAGATGATAAACCTTGTTGTGTTTCCTGAAAATGAAAGAGATCAATACTGTTACAGACAGGGTCTCTCTCTCTCTCTCTCTCTCTCTCTCTCCTCTCTCTCTCTCTCTCTCTCTCTCTCTCTCTCGACACTAGTTTTTGCACACTGTCTTCTTCTCTTCTGTTCCTACATTCTATTATCTCCTGTCCTTGCAGCTTTCAGGAAGGGCAGTACACCTGCTGTAGACACACATTTTACCTTCCTCGGTTCTGACACACTCCTTCTCTCTATCCTCCTCTCTCCTCTCTATCCTCCTCTCTTCTCTCTATCCTCCCCTCCTCTCTCCATCCTCTCTCTGTCCTCCTCTCTCCTCCTCTCCTCTCTATGTCCTCCTCTCTCCATCCTCTCTCCTCTCTCTCCTCCTCCTCCTCTCTCTATCTTCCCAGTCCTCTTCTCTCCTCCTCTTCCTATCAGTTGCAGCTCCAGGCCCCAGGGGGCAGTAGACTGATTACACCAATTACATCCACTGCCAAGGCAACCCTGACCAAGATGGCAGCTCCTACTAAAGCATCCCTCACACACACACACAGAAACACACACAAACACCATACAGCCACGATACACCCACACACCCCATCTACACACACACCCCATCCACACACTCCATTCACACAGAGACACACACTCAGACAGACCTGTTTACAGAACCCCTTGAACAAGGTTATCGCCTCAGACAACAACTGAACCATACTAACTACAGAACACAAAGATAACACACACACACACATCATCGACATCCACACACACACACATCATCCACACACAGCAGCAGGGGTCCCAGGAGGCTGTTTTCAGAGGAGGGCTTCAAGGCTGGGCGTCAGCAGTCAAGAGTCCTGACAGACAAGAGGTCACAGCGCGCCATGTTTAATTCTAAACCTGCTGCCAAAGGTCTCACTTCCTCATTCCTCTGTAGTCTCCAGCAGTAACAAGGAGGAGGGGGGGTAGGAGAGAGGAGAGACTGGAGGAGAGGAAAGGAAGGAGGGTCGAGAGGAGAGGTGGTGGAGAGGGGGGAGGAGGATGAAGGAAGAGAGGAGAAGGAGAGGGGGTGAGGAGGATGGAGGGAAGAGAGGAGAAGGAGAGGGGTGAGGAGGATGGGGGGAAGAGAGGGGAGCAGACAGCTAACCAATCAAGGAAAATATGCAGGGTGAAAAATAATCAGAGCTCGCGCTAAAAAAACGTTGTCAGCGGTTGGCGGGGCGACACTGACACATGAAGAGAGCCCCAGTCGCCATGAGCGCCCGGCCCCCCCTCCCCGCCGGCCCCCTCCCCCCGGCCCCCTCCCCCCGGCCCCCTCCCCCCAGACAGAACACAGTCGTCTGGAGGAGGGGGGGGGACCCCACGGATTGACAGAACAGAAGGAAGGGACGGAGACAGACGGAGAGAGAGATAGAGAGAGAGGAGGGACGGAGAGAGAGAGAGAGAGAGAGAGAGAGAGAGAGAGAGAGAGAGAGAGAGAGAGAGAGAGAGAGAGAGAGAGAGAGAGAGAGGAGGGAGGGAGGGAGGCAGGGAGGGAGGGAGGAGGGAGGGAGGGAAAGAGACACAAAGAGAGAGAGGGAGGGACGGAGGAGAGAGAGAGAGAGAGAGAGAGACAGAGAGAGAGAGAGAGAGAGAGAGAGAGAGAGAGAGAGAGAGAGAGAGAGAGAGAGAGAGAGAGAGGGAGGAGAGGGAGAGAGAGAGAGAAAGAGAGAGAGGAGGAGGACGGAGAGAGAGAGGGAGGGACGGAGAGAGAGAGAGAGACAGAGAGAGAGAGGGAGGGACGGAGAGAGAGAGGGAGAGAGAGAGAGAGAGAGAGAGAGAGGAACGGAGACCGACGGAGAGAGAGAATTAGAACGAGGAGGACATAGATAGAATGAGGAAAAATCGGAAGGAGCGAAAGGGCGGTGAGGGCGGGAGGCAGGCAGGCAGGCAGGCAGGGAGGGAGTGGCGGAGGTGAAGTAAGTGTTTGCATTTGCTCTCCTAAAGACACACTGATGAATATAATTAAGCAAAGTGTATTTAAATGTATTCTCCTCCTCCCTCCACAGTTGGTGGCCGTCAACACGGACTACAAGAGTCTGAAGAAGCAGGGGCCTGACTTCTAAAGGTCCTTCAGGCATCTGCAGGGGCACCAAGTTTGTCAGGACCCTCTGAGTGGAAGAGGGCCTCCCCGACCCTTGACCCCTGACAACAGGCCTATTAAAGATGACTCTGACGAGAGAGCGGGCTGGTCTCTGTGTCTCTCTGCTGTAAAGACCTCCGGGTTGTGTCTCCCAATTGCCTGTTTGGATCCATGTTTTGATGGCTGGTCTAGTGGCTGTTACCAACACGCCTGCATCGTAACACACTTTGCGATCCACAGACCAGGTTTCAAACCAGGGGTCGTCTGTCCTAGTCGGACATCATACACGTGTCATCCTTCATCAGGTTTAGACAATGAGGCAGTAATGAATGGATGTTCATGTGGGATCGCTCTGATGACTTGAGACCATGGAGTACCTCTCTGACAGAACAGATCACAGGCAGCAAATGATGGAAAAAAACAAAACAAAGTTCTTCTGTAAGGGAGGGGGGGGGGGAATTTTGGGTGTGAGAAATTACTGAATTCTACAAATCAATATTTCCCACCAAACTAGCCCTGCAGTCATATTTTCCCTCCATTACCGAGTCGATAGAAGCCCTGCCTAGGACACAAACACACCCGGCCCCAGAAACTGATGGCAGATTGCTTCTGTGTGCCTGGTTATTGCTCTTCTAATAAACCCCCCACTCTACCCCCCCACCCAGGTCAGACCTCATGCCCACCAGGGTGAGGGGGGGATGGGGGGAAGGAGGAGGGGTGGTAGGTGGGGAGTGGGGCAAGAAAATTTCAGCCACTTAAAGCAGCAATACAGTCACCACCTCTGGGAGGACCACAGTGGGTGGTGTGTGTGTATGAAACTGTGTGTGTGTGAGAGAGAGAGATAGAGAGGCTGTGTGTTGAGAAGCTGTGTGTGCAGAGGGCTGTCAGGGGCCAGGACCATGCTGACAGGTAATCAAATCAAATGTATTTGTATAGCCCTTTTTACACGCAAGCATGTCACAGAGGGCTTCACATATGCCCATAGAACTGCCCCTCAACCAACCTAAACCCTCAAGGCGACTCAGACAGGCAGAGTCGCCTCTCCAGGTATAATCACTGTGCTGTGAGCTCCCAGCTCCACTGTCATTCCCCCGGCTGAAAGGCTTGGCAGGACCGCGGCATGTTGTTCTCCATCTCACGGTGCATCACAGCGGCACATGCTAACGTTTCCTCCCCAGGACCGTGACACAGTAAACACACACACATGACCTGCATGGGAAGGGCATGGTTCTGGTTTGTTGACATGGTCTCTGTGTCTCCACCCGGGGCGCGGGTTCCGTGGTCTGACCAAGGTTCTGAGGTCTCTGTGCACGATGGAGCCTGACGTTTTGTCAGGGGGTTCTTTTGTTTGTTTGTTTGTGCACAGAAATGTTGACCACCTTCTCTTGTATTCTGTTGTACCACAATCCAAGGTCTGGTGCACAACTCTCTTTCTCTGGTTTGTTTTGACATCAAATCAAGACTTCAGCCCTGGGCAGGAGAGAGAGAAGATGGAGAGAGAAGATGGAGAGAAGATGAGAGAGAAGATGGAGAGAGAGAAGATGGAGAGAGAAGATGGAGAGAGAGAAGATGGAGGAGAGAAGATGGAGAGAGAAGATGGAGAGAGAGAAGATGGAGAGAGAGAAGATTGAGAGAGAGAAGATGGAGAGAAAAGATGGAGAGAGAGAGATGGAGAGAGAGAAAATGGAAGAGAGAAGATGGAGAGTGAGAAGATGGGAGAGTGAGAAGATGGAGAGAGAAGATGGAGAGAGAAGATGGAGAGAGAAGATGGAGAGAGAGAAGATGGAGAGAGAAGATGGAGAGAGAAGATGGAGAGAGAAGATGGAGAGTGAGAAGATGGAGAGAGAGAAGATGGAGAGAAAGACAGTGAAAAGAGATATTTTTAGATAAGGATTAATTTCAACATGTGAGATAAGGCATATAGTGAGAGGACAACCTACACGCACAGAAACAAATAAATAGGCCACAGAGCAGCTGAGAGGGTAGGAGAGAGGAGAGCAGAGAGGAGGAGAGAGAGATATCAGGATGTATCGCTCATTCCAGAAGGTGAACCTTTAAAAGGAGGGCTGAAAGCACATCCTGTTCATCCAGCAGAGAGAGGAGAAGAGAGGGAGGGAAATAAAGGAGGAGGTAAGGGAGGGAAGGAGGTAGAGAAGGCAGGAAATAAGGAGAGTGGAAGGAAAAAGGGAGAAAGGAAGGATGGAGGAAGGAGAGAACATGCTCTCCTGTGGACTAGTGGGGTCCTGGTCACCTGACAGTGACCTGTCCTCTCGGGAGGAAGGTCCTGGTCACCTGAGAGTGCCCTGTCCTCTCTGGAGGAGGGTCCTACTCACCTGAGAGTGCCCTGTCCTCTCAGGAGGAGGATCCTGGTCACCTGACAGTGACCTGTCCTCTCGGGAGGAGGATCCTGGTCACCTGACAGTGACCTGTCCTCTTGGGAGGAGGGAATTTCTGACACGTTTACAGAGTATGAGAATAACTCACCGTGCTACAAAACACTGGGAGTCTGGGAGAGTCTCCAGGCTTCTCTCAGCGCTGGACTGGGTGACAGAACATCACTGCCTCGGGTTAGGTGAGAAAGACTTGTGTGTGTGGGTGGTTATGTGTGTGCGGGTGTGTGTGTTGGGAGTTTGAGAGTGTTAGTGTTTCTGAGGTGTGAGAGTGTATCTGTGTGGTGTCTGTTTGCGCGAGCGTGAATGTATAGACATCTTTGTGTCACACACACACACACAGTACACACACACACACACACAGGGAGTTAGCTGTGTGTGTACTGGCAGCTCCTCTGCACCTTGGAGGCTGTCAGCTCGTTAATGGATGAGGGGAACATTTCCTGATTCCCCCTCCCCCTTGAGTGTGATCAATCCATCCCTTTATATTTCTCTCTCTCTCTCTCTCTCTCTCTCACACACACACACTCACACACAGGAGGAACAGCAGGAGGAACCATTAGGCCGTATGACATGATAACTACTGGCCAGGTTTGGAGTCTAGGAAGTGTGGAGCAGAGAACAGACACAACCTGTGCCGCATCCCTCCAATCACGCTCCACATCCTAACCACGACTGCAGCCAATCACGCTCCACATCCTAACCACGACTGCAGCCAATCACGCTCCACATCCTAACCACGACTTCAGCCAATCACGCTCCACATCCTAACCACGACTGCAGCCAATCACGCTCCACATCCTAACCACCACTGCAGCCAATCACGCTCCACATCCTAACCAAAACTGCAGCCAATCACGTTCCACATCCTAACCACGACTGCAGCCAATCACGTTCCACATCATAACCACGACTGCAGCCAATCACGTTCCACATCCTAACCACCACTGCAGCCAATCACGTTCCACATCCTAACCACCACTGCAGCCAATCACGTTCCACATCCTAACCAGAATCAGAATGGGATTTATTCGCCATGAAAGTTTGCACAGACAAGGAATTTGCTTTGGCAGGAAGGTGCATACAATAAACATATACCTAAAATGTAAATATGTGGACTATCTATACTAAGGGTACATAAACTAGCAGTACTAAGTGGGATTAGAATAGAATTAAATATACAATAAAATAAAATATAAGTTGCCGTAAATTACAATATAAAAATACAAAAATACAAATATTACAAAAAATACAAATGTACAAGATACCATTTTGTAATGCAGTGCAAAAAGCAGTGTGTTTTAAGCAATAAGTCATTAGAGTCAGTGTGGTCCCTTGGCCTTGTTGAAGAGGCCAACAGCGGAAGGGAAGAAACAGTTTTTGTGGCGTGAGGTATTGGTCCTGATGGACCGTAGCCTTCTGCCGGAGGGGAGTGGCTGTGTTCCTCCTGAAGTCCACAACCATCTCCACTGTCTTAAGAGCATTGAGCTCTAAGTTGTTCTGGCTGCACCAGGTCACCAGGTTGGCCGCTTCCCACCTATAATCAGACTCGTCTCCACCAGAGATGAGCCCAATAAGGGTGGTGTCGTCCGCAAACTTCAGGAGTTTGACGGAAGGATGACTGGAGGTGCAACTGTTGGTGTACAGGGAGAAGAGCAGAGGAGAAAGGACACAGCCCTGAGGAGATCCGGTGCTGATGGACCGGGAGTCAGAGACTTGTGTTCCCAGCTTAACGCACTGCTTCCTGTCAGACAGGAAGTCTGTGATCCACCTGCAGGTGGAATCAGGCACGTTCAGCTGGGAAAGCTTGTCCTGAAGCAGGGCGGGGATGATGGTATTGAAGGCAGAGCTGAAGTCCACAAACAGGATCCTGGCATAGGATGCTGGGGAGTCCAGGTGCTGTAGGGTGAAGTGGAGGGCCATGTTAACTGCATCGTCCACAGACCTGTTGGCTCTGTAGGCAAACTGCAGGGGGTCCAGTAGAGGGTCAGTGATGGATTTAAGGTGTGCCAGCACCAGGCGCTCGAAAGACTTCATTACCACAGAGGTCAGAGCGACGGGTCTGTAGTCATTATGTCCTGTTGGCCTTGGCTTTTTGGGCACAGGGATGATGGTGGAGGACTTGAGACAGGCTGGCACATGGCATGTCTCAAGGGAGGTGTTAAAGATGTAGGTAAACACCGGAGACAGCTGGTCAGCGCAGTGCTTGAGGGTGGCTGGAGAGACAGAGTCCGGCCCAGCTGCTTTGCGGGGATTCTGCCTCTTGAAAAGTCTGTTAACTTCACCCTCCTGAATGGAGAGTCGTCACTGTAGAGGGGGGGAGGTGGGAGGCCTCCTGGGTGGGAAGGGGTAGTTCAGGACTGTCCAATTGTCTTTCAAATCTGCAGTAGAACTCATTCAGGTCGTTGGCCAGGCGGGAGTCGTTAGTGGAGTGGGGGGCTCTGGGCTTGTAGTTGGTAATCTGCCTGAGCCCTCTCCAGACAGAAGCAGAGTCGTTTGCAGAGAATTGGTGTTTTAGTCTCTCTGAGTAGTCGTTTAGCCTCCCTCACCGCCTTGCTAAACCTGTTCTTCGACTCCTTGAAACTGTCTTTGTCCCCACTCCTAAACGCAGCCTTTCTCTGACCTCAACCTTCTAACCACCACTGCAGCTAAATACACCAGTCCAATTAATATTAAGCACTGTGGTCACACACACCTGCAAACACCCACACACTCAAACACCCATTCCTTCACACAAAGGCCAATCTACACGCATTCTCATTAGCATGGTTGATATTTAGTCAATCAGCTGCTGTGTTAATGAGGACAGAGAGGAGCTGACAGACAACACACCTGCTTCTAATGAAGGGGTTGTCATTAAGCTTTGAAGAAGCCTGATAACGATCATTCATGTTAATCTGGTGTGTTGGAGGGAAACCTCTAGAACATGCAGGACAGTGGACCCCGAGCTTAGCTATAGAACAGAGCTGTAGCTTCTCCTCCATGGATACATATTCACACATTCATACTGAGCATGTGTGTTGCATTTAGGTTTTAACACCTTTCTCCCTCCCTCACACACGCACGCACACACACACACACACACGGAACCAAGTCTGTGAATGAATTACTGCATACATTTATTAGGATTAGACTTTTTTTGTTATCTACAAAAAGAAAAACATTTCATAAAGTCATCTTAACACTGAAGACAAGCAGGAGGCAGCGTTGTAGGATCACCATGACAACAACCAAGGTTGTCACGGATACCGAAACAGGTCGGCACTTGGCAACATCTATTTGGATAGTGATAGGTCCAAGGTCACTGAGGACGTGCGTGCGTTGTCTTGTCTGGGTGTCTCTGGTGGCTGGACTGTGCTCAGTGCTGGACTGTGCTCAGTGCTGGACTGTGCTCAGTGCTGGACTGTGCTCAGTGCTGGACTGTGCTCAGTGCTGGACTGTGCTCAGGACTGGACTGTGCTCAGTGCTGGACTGTGTTCAGTGCTGGACTGTGCTCAGTGCTGGACTGTGCTCAGTGCTGGACTGTGTTCAGTGCTGGACTGTGCTCAGTGCTGGACTGTGCTCAGTGCTGGACTGTGCTCAGTGCTGGACTGTGCTCAGGACTGATACTGTTTAATCTTCCTCCTGTGTGGGCTTACTTCAGTAACAGAAGATATCTGCTGTGTCCATTGAGGCAGCGGTTACACTTAAAACACCTTACTTCAGAATGAACCGGAAGAATCAGTCAGCAAAAAACTCACATATTAGACTATAAAATACAATGGTTTATAAAAACCCCTCTTCTGTTCTATCAGTCTACAGACAGGAAACAACATGCTTCCAAACCTCAGCCCACCTCTCCTGTGAAGATCTCTCTAAGCACACTGACCCCCCCCCCCCGAAGACACCGCCTCAGCCATGATGATGCAAGAAGAGCATTTCTGTTCATATAAAAGTATTTCCTTGGTAAACACGTGGGACAAACACACACACCTGACCCATGCTGGTCAATCCTGGAAACTAGATTGATTGTTCTATTAAAAAGGAGTAGCAAAATAAAGATATGCATGTTCATTCGTTACAAATCCCCAGACAATTATCTTTAAGGGGGCGGGGCAGAGAGGCGGAGCAAACGTCCTGTTTTCAGGCCGACCTGACTCCGCCCCGTCTTGGACCTCTCACCTTCGTAAGATAACTGGATGAAACAGGATGACGGCTGATCGCACGCCCACGACACTGAAACACGATTAATACTCGTCGTCATGCTCCTCTACATACAGTTAGGTTGTTAAGACAAGTGTTTCACCTCAAGACTCCTCATTAGCATAATCATATTAGCATCTCATTAAGTTATCAGCCAATGACGTGCGTCCTAGGGTCCTAAGGGCTGTGAGATGCAGAAGGTTGTCAGGACAACACAGAGGGATGTAAACACACAGTACAAAAACGTATCAAAAGTTCAAAGCTCTAAAGAATTAAGTTGAAATCAGCACGTCTCATTGTCTGAACCAGGAAGTGACCTAAACCCTGATTACTCAAACTCTGTTCTGATTGGATAACAGGGAGGTCCCGCTAGTTAGCTGTCTCTTATAGCTACACACACCACCCCCTTACCCCCACCCTCCTTCCCTCCCTCCCTCCCTCCCTCCCTCCACCCACCCTCCCTTCCCCCAGCCTACTCCCCCTCCCCACCCTCCCCCCCAGGGCAGGTGTAGATCCGGGCCTCTAGTGGTCGTGGAAGCCGGGCATGGGGAAGGGCCGGGCAAAGGCCTCCACGCGGTGACGCAGATCAGCCATGCGAGCCACCGTCTCTGGGTCCTGCAGCAGGAAGCTCTTAAACTCCTGCAGCTTCCCTGAAGAGGAGATAGAGAGGGGGAGGAGGAGGAGAGGGAGGAGAGGAGGGAAGAGGAGAGGGAGGAGAGGAGGGAAGAGGAGAGGGAGGAGAGTAGGGAAGAGGAAGGAGAGGAGGGAAGAGGAGAGGGAGGAGAGGAGGGAAGAGGAAGGAGAGGAGGGAAGAGGAGAGGGAGGAGGGGGAGAGGAGGGAAGAGGAGGGGGAGAGGAGGGAAGAGGAGGGGGAGAGGAGAGGAGGGAAGAGGAGGGGGAGAGGAGAGGAGGGAAGAGGAGGGGGAGAGGACAGTTGAAATGGATATAGAGATTAAAATAGGAAGAAAAGAGAAGGATAGGAAGAGAAAGACGAGTGCATTAATAATGTTTCTACTTCCTGGACTGCAGCACCTGTGTTTTGATGTCTTCAGAGATCCACGAGCAGACCAGCCAGCAGGACTCCTTACTAACTCCCTCCCTCCCTCTCCCTCTCTCTCCCTCCCTTCCCCCTCCCTCTCCAGACATAGAGATGAGGGTGGAGTACCTGCTGGGGAGGAACAGCAGCAGAAGCAGAGCAACCATTCACCCCCCGCATGCACGCACCTCCTCCTCCTCTCTTTCCTCCCTCCATCTTTCATCCCCTTCCAGCTCTTCACCTCCTCTCCCCTTCCCGCCCTCATCCTTCATCAGCTACCAGCTCTCCTCTTCCTCCACCCCCCCCTCCCCACCTCTCCTCCTCTCACCAGTCTTCTTCTTGACATCCAGGGCGATCTGGAAGCCCTCATCCATGAACTCCACCACCTGGATGAAGTCTGCCTCCTTGAACTGTCTGGAGGTCAGGGCAGGGGCACCTGCGGGCGGGGGGGTGGAGGGAGGGAGGCATGTTATATGATATCATATTTTATATTTCTTAGTTATATTTGATAGCGTAGTACTATATTTGATAGCGTAGTACGGGTGACCCTACTGACCCAGCCTCAGGCCCCCAGGTGTCAGGGCGCTCTTGTCCCCAGGACAGGTGTTCTTGTTGGCGGTGATGGACACCAGCTCCAGCACCCTCTCGGCCCGCGCCCCGTCCATGCCGCTGGGCCGCAGGTCCACCAGCACCAGGTGGTTATCCGTCCCGCCTGCAACAGTCACCGTGGCGACCAGCGCTTAGCAACGAGCCAATGACAGCACCACCACTGGGCTGGGAAATGAAGAAGACTGGAAAGTAGCAGCTGAATGAGCTGGGAGGGCTACCTGAGACCAGGGTGTAGCCCTTGCTGAGCAGAGCGGACGCCATGGCCTTGGAGTTCTTCATGACCTGGCTGATGTACTCCCTGAACATGGGGGTGTTCGCCTGGAGGGAGAGGAGGACGAGAGGGAAGAGGAGAGGGAGGAAAGGGAGAGGAGGGGAGGACGAGAGGGAAGAGGAGAGGGAGGAAAGGGAGAGGAGGGGAGGACGAGAGGGAAGAGGAGAGGGAGGGGAGGAAAAGAGGAGAGAGGAGACAGGGGAAGAGGAGGTCCAGAATGAACAAGTAGTTTTGGAAACCCCAGGGTGAGATATATTTTGTGTGTGTTTCTGTCGGCCCTGTGTGTGTGTGTGTCGGCCCTGTGTGTGTGTGTCTGGCCTGTGTGTGTGTGTCTGGCCTGTGTGTGTGTGTGTCTGACCTGTCGGAGAGCGACGGCCACCCCAGCGATGGCGTGGTTGTGCGGGCCTCCCTGCAGGGAGGGGAACACGGAGAAGTTGACCTTGTCCTCCAGGTCATACAGCACCTCGCGACCCTTCTTATCCACAGAGCGCACGCCTTTACGGTAGAAGATCAGCCCAGCCCTGCACACACACACGTCAGACACACACACACAGTAGATCCGGCACACAGCGTTGGAGAGGGGAGGGGTGGACAGGTGTGTGTGTCTTACCGGGCGCCGCGGAGAGACTTGTGTGTGGTGGAGGTGACCAGGTCTGCGTGGTCGAAGGGGGAGGGGACGGCTCGGGCTGCCACCAGACCACTGATGTGGGCCATGTCAGCCAAGAGGTAGGCCTTTACCTCTGTACACAGCTACACACACGCACGCACGCACACACACAGGAGGGAGAATGACGGAATGAGGGTAAAATCACACGCTGAAGATATTCTTCTGTGGTAGAATGAGAGGGTTTAAGATGGAGTCTTGTGCCCATGACCAGGTGTGTGAGGCTGGCCACAACCCCGACCCCTTCCAGAACTACAACCCCGACCCCTTCCAGAACTACAACCCCGACCCCTTCCAGAACTACAACCCGGACCCCTTCCAGAACTACAACCCCGACCCCTTCCAGAACTACAACCCTGACCCCTTCCAGAACTACAACCCTGACCCCTTCCAGAACTACAACCTGGCCCCTTCCAGAACTACAACCCTGACCCCTTCCAGAACTACAACCCTGACCCCTTCCAGAACTACAACCCTTTCCAGAAGGAACAGACCCAGATCAGAGTATGGCAGAGTAAAGGGGACATCAGTGTGTAGTAAAAGCTAATGTGTGTCATATACTCTAAACATCTCCCTGCTGACTGCTCCGGAGGAAAAACACTTCATAAACAGTCAACAAGCTGCGATGCAAACGACTCCCTGGCAACCGATCAGACAGATAACCACCCTATTTAAAGAACTGATTAATATGCATCATCATCGCCACCCCCCCCCCCCCCCCCCCCTCCCCGCAGAACTAGATCAGTCCACCTCATCAGATTTCAGAGTGGTGGATCTCTAGGGGCCGAGCTACGGTGGCCTGCCAGGGTCACTGTTAAGACACTGGAAAAGATGAAGACACCAGCTATAGAGCACTGCTGCACTAGAACTGACAACACAAGCTGTACTGAAGCCTCACCTGAGGAGAGGAGGAGAAGAGGGAGATGAAGAGGAGGAAAGGAGACGAGGAGGAAGGGAGAGGAGCGAAGAAGAGGAGGGGAGGAGGAGGAGAGCCCAGGAGGAAGTGTGGTTCAGCTCTGGGGTGAGAGCAGATTATGGGATGTAGCAGACAGACGTCCACAGAGACACAACCTCTAGTTCACTGAAGAAGAACACTGAGGTGTGCAGAGAGAGAGAGACCGAGAGAGAGACCGAGACAGCAAGAGAGACAGGAAAGAGAGAGCAAATGTTTGTACGCGCGTGTGTGTAAATAGCTGAATGAAAATGAATGTGGTGTGTTTGAGAAAGCAACAGCAGTTTTCAGAGGGAAAGGTGACGTGAATGAGTGAGAGTGAGTGAGTGAATGTGTCCTTGTGGACAACTGTGTGTGAGTGTTTGCACTTGTGGATTTGTATGTGTGTGTGAATGAGTGTGTGTGTGCATGCATGTGAGTGTAAGCACCTTCTTTATGCGGGCGTAGTCAATGAGCCGGGCGTAGGCGCTGGTGCCTGCAATGACCAACTTGGGGCGGAACAGGCGGGCAGTCATCTCCATCTGGTCGTAGTCTATCAGACCTGTAGCAGGCTGGGCGAGACAGAGAGACACAGAGAGAGAGACACAGAGAGAGAGAGACACACAGAGAGAGAGAGAGAGACACAAAGAGAGAGAGAGAGACAGAGAGAGAGACACAGAGAGAGACACACAGAGAGAGAGACACAGAGAGAAAGAGAGACACAGAGAGAGAGAGAGGGAGAGAGGGAGGGAGGGAGGGAAAAGAAATACTTGGTGGTTAAACAGGTGAACTGAAGGTCTTTATTACCTGTAAGACAGAAGGACAATTCTCACAGTCCATAACAGAGAAGACATGCCCCGAAGATGTTCTCTCTTCCTGAAAAGGAAGTGGTCAACAACCACTCCATTACTAGACAGTATGTGGTCATCAACCACTCCTCCAAGAGGAGGAGGAAAAGGAAGAAGATCAAGGGGGGAGAGCAGAGGAGGAAGTGGGGGAGGAAGTGGAGGCTGTATTTAGACAGGAGGATAAGCTCCCTGGTCCACATGTGGCCTCACTTCATCAGGCAGCGCTGAGCAGCCTGTCCTGAGCAGGACCGGACTACAGCTACGCCAGCCTGTCCGTTATCTCTGCTGCAGCGCAGGGAGGCCCCTCATCCATCACTGGCCCCGCACACACACACCCAGTCTGCCCATGGATCCACACACACACGGATCACTGAAACATGTACACACACAGTATCACAATAACACACACTCAAACACTGACTCTCTCTCTCTCACACACACACACACCCCTGAAGATCTTTGTGTATCTGACATTTTGAACACCACCGTACGCTGCCATGGAATGAGGAAATCCCACAATAGACCTAGTGGGAGGGGCCAGAGTGTTTCTGGAATGCTACCGTCGGCCAATGAGAGGGGTGGGGTGCAGACAGGGTGCAGGGTCACCAGGAGAGGAGTGGGGGGTCTCTGTTTGCATCAGAGTTACGAGGAGAGGGGTAGAGGCAGGAGAGGGGTAGAGGCAGGAGAGGGTTAGAGGCAGGAGAGGGTTAGAGGCAGGAGAGTTAGAGAGGCAGGAGAGTTAGAGGCAGGAGAGGGGTAGAGGCAGCAGAGGGGTAGAAGCAGGAGAGGAGTAGGTAGAGGCAGGAGAGGAGTAGAGGCAGGAGAGGAGTAGGTAGAGGCAGGAGAGAGTTATAGGCAGCAGAGGGGGAGAGGCAGGAGAGGAGTAGAGGCAGGAGAGAGTTATAGGCAGCAGAGGGGTAGAGGCAGGAGAGGAGTAGAGGCAGCAGAGGGGGAGAGGCAGGAGAGAGTTAGAGGCAGGAGAGGGTTAGAGACAGGACAGGGGTAGAGGCAGGACAGGGGTAGAGGCAGGACAGGGTCTATACTTACGTTCAGCTTGTACGGCATTGACTCGAAATAGATGGATGTGGCTGAGATCCTCTTTACTTCAGACATGTAGCCATGGGTCAGACTGGACGCAGAGAGAGGGGAGGGGGGGGTTAGAACACACAAGTGAGGGTAGGAGTATGGAGTAAGGCAACTGGAGAGGGAGGGAGTGAGAGAGACTTGGAAATAGTGAGAAAGATTGAGAAAGTTGGAGAGATCCAGACAAATCTAGAGAAAGAGGTACACAGAAACACACAGACAGACCTAGAGAGAAATATAGATCCAGACAGACCTAGAGAGATCTAGACATATCTAGAGAAACCTAGAGAGATCTAGAGAAACCTAGAGAGAGCTACAGAGACAGAGAGAGACTTAAGAGATCCAGAGAGCGTCAGACCCCGAGCGGGCTGGAGGGGCACAGAGGGGTAAGGAGGGGCACAGAGGGGTAAGGAGGGGCACAGAGGGGTAGGAGGGGCACAGAGGGGTAGGAGGGGCACAGAGGGGTAGGAGGGGCACAGAGGGGTAGGAGGGGCACAGAGGGGTAGGAGGGGCACAGAGGGGTACTGAGGGGCAGAAGGGGTAAGGAGGGGTACTGACTGTCCTCCGTCGGGCAGGTCCAGGCCCATGATGCGGTCGTGGGGGTTCAGCACGGACGTGTAGGCAGCGAAGTTGGCCGGGGAACCTGAGTACGGCTGGACGTTCACTCCCCACAGCGCCGGGTCCAGGTCGAAGGCCTCCAGGGCCCGGCGCTGACACAGCAGCTCGATCTGGTCCACCACCTCCGCCCCGCCGTAGTACCTGATGCACAGCACAGCACACGCTCCTTTAGCACACGCTCACATCAGCAACAGATATGTTAGGGATTATTTCATATCAGTTCATTATTGTTACACTTAGATCAGCTGAAAAGCTTGATGTATTAGTGTCAGTCATGATTGGAAATTGTTTGAATGTTACTTCTACATTCCTATACATGCCATGACACGGACATTGTGGGTCTGTAGAGGAATGTTTTTAAAGAGACCACAGCAGTCATGGACTGGATGTGCCATTTAGACAGGAAGTGCTATGTGGTACAGGAAGTGGTAAAGAGGGTATCTGCAGGCAGATGGGGGACAGAGTAACAGATGGGCGTAGTGAATCAAATCATTCTGATCAGAAGATCATTTCATTACAAAATGAGAGAAAACAACAGGAGATTAGATAAATTGCAAAAACCTCAAACCTAGAAACCAAAATATGAGATGCTCTGAATTACATCACCTGGCCCAATTTTTTGGGAGACAACATTGTTAGGTGAAGGTAGAATTCAGTGGTTCATCATACCAGGTGGCTGTAGCTAAGGTAGCTGTATGGTTGTACATGTAATATATTCCTTTAACATACACAGTTATCCAGAGCAAAATACAGGGGCGGGGGGGACCTCTTGATATGAATGAAAATCAAACCCTCTACCCACTGACTGTCACTACCACCCATCCCAGGTAATGCAGCTGGAGAGTTGTAGATTACACTCGTATTGCTAAAGAAGGTTGCTAAGGAAGGTTGCTACTGAAGGCTGCCGAACGGTGACTGTGGTGGTGGGTTGCTAGGCGACCTCACCTCCGCCCCGGGTAACCTTCGGAATACTTGTTGTTAAGACAGGAGCCCTGTGCCTCGAGGGCAGCGCGACTGCAGAAGTTCTGTTAAGATGAACACACAGACACACACACAC
>NC_085018.1:24742846-24758409 GCF_963692335.1 Osmerus eperlanus
TCCTCTCACATCTACCCACGCACTGCTCTCCTCATCCCTTCCCCTCCTCCTCCTCTTCTCCCACCCCACCTCCTCATCCTCCTCCTCCTCCCAACCCACCCCTCCTCTCCTCCCACCCCACCTCCTCTCCACCCACCCCACCCCTCCTCCTCCTCTCCACCCACCCCACCCCTCCTCCTCCTCTCCTCTCCTCTCCTCCCACCCCACCCCACATCTTCCTCCTCTCCTCCCACCCCTCCTCTCCTCCCACCCCACCCCACCCCACATCCTCCTCCTCTCCTCCCACCCCTCCTCTCCTCCTCTCCACCCACCCCACCCCTCCTCTCCTCCTCTCCACCCACCCCACCCCTCCTCCTCCTCTCCTCCCACCCCACCCCACATCTTCCTCCTCTCCTGCCTTCCACCCTTGCCCAGCTGATCACACTGCTCCCCGGACCACCATCATTCCAGTCAAGTTCTTCTCTTTTCCTCTCCCCTGGCGCCATGAGAGGAGTCCATTTTACAGATGACTGCTGTCCATCAGCCCCACTGCAAACAACAACCAACCATGTAACACAGGAGGAGGAGGCGCAGGAGGAGGAGGAGCAGGAGGAGGCGCACGAGGAGGAGGTTCAGGAGGAGGCGCACAAGGAGCAGGAGGCGCAAGAGGAGGCGCAAGAGGAGAGGTGACAGCCGGAGAGCATCAGTCAGACTGACGGAAGCTCTCTTTCTTCCTGTCACTGACTAATGGGGAGGCTGCCGTTACAAATTGTGGTCTGATTCATCTGGAATGACGGGAGGAGAGAAGGAGGAGGTTGGGGCCAAAGGGGCCGTGTCCCCCACACTCAGGCTGGGGACACGTCTCACACACACACACACACACACACACACACACACACACACCCACACACACACACACACACACTTAGCTCCACAGTCAGTCAGCCAGCCAGTCACCAAGCCAGGTAGTCGGTTATGTTCGCTGGGTCCAGATACCGCACCCAGCGAACATTCAACCAGTCAGTCAACCAGTCGGTCAGTCAATCAGCCAGTCAACAGGGTTTCTAGAACAGAAACATTGATGCTGGCTGCCAAAAGCACAGCAAAACACAGGCCATCCGCAGGCGCCATTTAATATTACATTTTTGTTTACCCCGCAAAAAATTGCCTTTTATTTCATATTTTCAGACTTTTCCATTTTTATTTTAACTAGCAGTTTGTCTTGACTTGTTTTTGTTTTTTTACATGCATTTTTCCCAATGAGGAAGTGAGACATTGTCTAGTAAAATGAAAACCAATCAATTGGTTTAATGCTCCGGTAAAATATTTAATACCTATTACATAAAATTATTTTGGATCACTAATCAAAACGATAATTTCTGTGGTTTTCTGTATTTCAATGGCTGGACGCCGCAACAGCTGTCCGGATCATTACTCCGTCAATGATCCAAGTGTCTTAATTTACTTAACACGGCTGCGTGGAACCTCTTGAAAAACGTTTTCATTATACTACATTTTTCTTTTTGTGTGATGTAGTGAGTACACACTCTTTTACAGTGGGCTGGGCTGCTGATAACAGGATAAATATAGTTCTCCTATCAGCGCTCTAACACGGAGAGTTTTCCAGTTCCTGCGGGTGCCATATGTCTAATGTTTACATGTTATTTCCAGAGACTGATTGACAGCAGAGATTTATCAAGGATGAACCTTGGCATATAACGACAATTCGTGTAGGCGGTTTGAATATATTGCTGTAGGTGATAAAAAAAGTTATGAAGAACACATGAAGGACGTGATTGTTGTAAATGCTGGACTAACACTAACTCGCACTATAGAATAAAAAAGCAAGACAATTAAGCAATTATAAATTCAGTGTTTCCTCTAGGATTTTTTTCAACAGCAGCGGGTGTTTTTGTTTCCCTTTAACATTTCGAGGCATACACTCTGACCCCCTCGCTATCGGAATCTTAATATGCTATAGGCCTACAACTACTACTAGTGCTATCTTCCTCATTGAAGCAATCAGGCCTACCCGTGGTTCGAATTTATTTACTGAAGTTACATTCACAGAGTTCGCTAGTTTAGCTTGAGCACAGTCTAGTTCTAGCTAAAGTTATATTACACTAGCTTAAACATTATTTCAAGATTAAATACAGTAATCATAATTAGTTGGCCATCAACATAAAACTGCGAATTTTAATTTAAACTAAAATATAGCTAACGTAGGCCTACATTTAACTAGCTAGCTTACGTTCTCTAGCGCTATCTGGAGGATGTATCCTCGGTTTGTCACCGCCAGGGAGGAGAAAGTGCTCCGCTGTACTCTCGCTGTTGTTTTTTCAGTTGTCATGACCTGAGTGATTGACGTCCTGTTCAGTTGCTCATCCTCCAATCGGAGAGAGAGCAGCAAAAGACCGTTCGTTTGAGTTCCGTGGAGCAGAGCTCCATATATTCATATTATTGCGAATTATTTCATATGAAGCAGTGGCGGCGGCAATTATTTTGTAGCAGCATAATATAATATATTATATAGGCTATTATAAACTAGAATATGTTCTATATTAATGAATTATTAAGACCAAAAAAACACTGGTGGTCTTGCAGCGTTCTTAGAACCACAGTAACATTCTATAGTTCTCCGCTTCTACTTGCTGCTCTTTATCCAGAAGGCTTTTCAGACTGTGGACAGATGTTCTGGAAGCCAACATGTTCTAGAATGAGAGGAACCCTCATCCAGGCACAGAGAGGAAGCAAAGGGGGTTCCAGGAAGCTGTGGTCATCCTTAGCTCCAAGAACCTCCTCACACCATCTGAATGAAACCATTTCATTTGTACTGAACTCTAGAAGTTGTTCTGACATTTTGCCTGTCACTCACCCCCAGAACAATCTGCCCTCCTTAAAGACTTAAACAATACAAATTCTGTACCAGGGAATTCTGTATCTGGTAGAGAGCTTGTTTATGAGGAAACAAACTTTACCCTTTACCCTTTTTTTTGTCTGCTAACAAGAAAACACTGACTTGGCAGAGAGATTAATAAAGTATTACATTAAGCTGTTTTTGAAAGCAACGATCTGCAGTCATTTCATTTTACGGCCCCATTATTCATAATTAGCTGGGAAATGTGTCAAATGAATGTGCTTAATTCATGTTTTGGGCAGCACAAGCACAAGTTAGTTGTCATTACATAACTGTCCTACTGGCGTAACATAACTTACAAAACACATTAGGTAAACAACAAGAATGCTACGACCAGAAAGAGTATCGCTGAATGGGTGTCTGGTGTGTGTAGCCCACCCGCCCACCGACAGACCTGTACCCCCCCCCTCACCCCCCAGGGGAGGGGAGGACACCCAGGACTGAGTGTTGATTGGCTGAAGACAGCGATGAGCTTTGGCTCCTGAGAGCAAAAACATGCAAATAAATATCCTCTATGTCAGTGTTGGGTAATCTGTCAGACAAACTATTATAGAAGCAGAGAGATAATGAGCACAGGAGCTCTCAGGTGAACTCTCTCTCACACACTCACAAGAGAGAGAGACACACCCAGAGAGAGAGACACACCCAGAGAGAGAGAGAGAGAGAGAGAGAGAGAGAGAGAGAGAGAGAGAGAGAGAGAGAGAGAGAGAGAGAGAGAGAGAGAGGCGACACCAAGAAACACACACACACTCACGTGAGGTTTGGTAAATCAAATTAAGATGCACGCTGAACTGATCTACACAACAGGAAAAGCATGCTGGCATGTGAATCAGATATTATAATTGATTACCTTAAAGACTCAAACTACTTCTTAATAAAGTGAACTCTCACTCTGAGGACCGAAGAAACTAAAGAGATTCTCCTCCAACCCTTCTCTGAACAACAGCATTGTTATTATTCCACAATAATCTAGACTTTGCTACATTCCAAACAGAATATAGCATAATCTGAATAAACTGGGGCAACATTTCCAGAACCAGAGGGAAGTTAGTCTACAAGCATCTTGTGTTTATTTTCAAAGGTTTCCAATCTGTTTACTATTCTTTTGTAAACAGATCCAGGTCATCTAAAAGTACAACTAACAGTCTTTGTGTGTGTGTGTGTGCGCCCAGCCTCTCCACTGTCCAGATGGATAGCTCAGAAATACTGATCGCAAATCAAGATGTTGCAGGTTCAAATCCCCTACAAAAAGGGCCAATCTTCCCTGTGCCATGAGTGGTATATTATTAGCAGAGTATGGTAATTATCTACAGTTAGTACTGTTCTAACGCTCTGACCCCTGAAAAGGTTAATATTTCGCTGACTGTAGGACATCTTGATTTCGCACTTTGTGCTTCTGGGCCCGGCTTAGTCCGATCTGATTTAGACAACTCTAATTGCCTATTAACTCAACTCTACAACCCACACAATGAGAGAACAGGCATCCCAGTTACCAAAAGCACATGTGATACTTACACGACAAAGGTCTGATACATTAATATTTCACTTCAATTGATAATACAGCCTAGTGGAGTAAAAATAATTAAACCATTAAGTTGTCTGCTCAAATATAATGCAATGAAACGTTAAGTGCACTACTATAAGTGTCACCAAATCAGAATTAAGTCCAGAAACCCAAGGCAGTTTTTCCCATTGTAGAACTGTCAACGTACAGCTGACAGGCGATGCTGATGAAACCGACGCGAGACAGTTGCATCATAGTTAGCCGATGTAGCTAGCTGGGGTTAGCCGTGGTCACACAAGTTACCAAGGTTAGTAACCATGTAGCTAACCATGATTCAAACGTGGCAGCTACACGTCCACGTACCAGTGTTTTGCAACAGCTAACACACAATTAGCTTGCATCATAAACTAACGCCATATGCGGTTGACAGCTTGATGCAGGTAATGTAAGCCTAGACACCATGCTGGCCACTGTGTAGCAACCAAGCACACACAGTCATGACAAGGTCCATCTACATAGCGAACGGTAGGTTTACTGCAGTGTTTAAGCAAACTTAAAGTTGACTGAGAAAAAGCAACCTTCATTAGCAGTGCAAAGCGAAAAGCTAACTTTGCTAGCTTGCTAACAAGATTATGTAAACGTGTTCGAACGGTCCAATGCGCTTGGTGGAGAGTACAGTAGATAGATGTCCACCCAGCCAGAAACACAGTCGTACTTCCCACTTTCGATTGTTTATTTATATCATGACAGCTTGAGCTGTTAACACGAGATTGCATCGCTACTCACCCGTGCAAGTCTTCTTAAAGTAACTGACAGCATGTTGTAGGATTGCAGAAAGGGCAGCTTCGCGAGCACGCTTGACAGCCCAACACAGTTCGAGACGGTCTGAATCAGCGACTGGGACAGCCTGTTATGAACGTGGGAGCGTGCGCTCTGCGTCCCACTCTCGTCGCAAGGATCTCTGGGAATTGTCGTTTCAAGGCGTTAGACCAGCGGGATTATTTTGTACACTTACTTTTTTCTTCTTTGTAGCACGGTTTTGTTTGTTGGCATAATTTTATGATGGGTATTTCATAAAACGAAGTGTGATATGTTTTATAAACACTATATTTTTTCAATACGTTTTGGTTTTCAACCGAATTCACCTTGAATGTGTTCTACGACTCTTTTAACCTCCTCACTATCTATCTCTTTGATCTATTTTGCTCTCTTTCTATCCCCCCCCTCCTCCACCAACAAACACACACACACACACACACACAGAGTAGTGTGGATGTGATGAAGAGCTGATCTCGGGGGAAGTAGAGGTCTATAAATCTCTGTGTCCTGATGTGTCCGAGCCGTCTCCGAGCAGAGTCCAGGGACAGCGCCTTCTGGATGCACCATATGAACACCATTGATCAACAGCATAATAAGCCACAGAGCGCCATAGGAAGGAGATTCAATTAGTACCGTCTAGCTGTTATTTAATGGAAATCTAAGGACTCAAAACTTAATCAGAAGATAGAGAAAAAATACAATTTGTCTGAGTGTGTGGTGAGGAGGGAGGGAGGATGCAGGGAGAAGGGTAGACAGAGAAATTGCAAGAGAGGTGGAGGGAGGTGGAGAAAGGTGGAGAGAGGTAATAACTTGAAGGTTGTACCTTGTCCAGAACAACTGTGTGCGAATATTGGATCTTCAGACATACGAACTAGCTTGTTGGATTAAGAATTGTATGTGCTTCAAAACAAATTAGAGATGTTATGATATAATTTTACTGTGGTGGTGACATTAATACAACCAGGAGCTTGTTTGGTTGAATTTTAGGCAGATTGTTAAAAGTCAATAATACATTATGAATGTAGGCATTTTTTGATCAGGAGGATTATTTGAGATAGTATTTGGATAACTTGAAGTGGAAGTGAAATACTTCAGAAAGCAGTACAGCATAACCTTCTGTTCAGAGCACAAACCCATTCGATTGCTACACAACCCCCGCATTGAATCAACCCCATATCCAAACAAAAGACAGACAACAACAACAGATAAACAGTTAAGGAGATTTTAATGTGCTTTGTCATACAGTACATTGTATGGATATCCAAAACGTACGTAGCATTTTCTCATACATAATAACTCTTTCATAATAACTCTTTCATATGTTCAGCATTTGAGAGGGGGAACTGAGAAACATGGTAACCGTCTGCCATCATCACTTCCTGCCATCATCACTTCCTGCCAGCTAATGGCGACACTCATAAAAACCCATTTCAGTCTGTGTATGTGCGTTTATGTGTCGCACTTCCAAGGCAACAGATTTAAATAATTCCAGTTTAAACCAAGGTGATTCAAGTGTTTACAACAGCATTGGTACCATAAGGCCTAGGCTTAAATTTGAATTATTTAAATCAGTCACGCCAAACTTTGACACACAATCAATATACGTTCATCTAGTTACTTATTTTTGTGAGTTAGTAAATACAAAGAACTTTGTATTTATAATCTATTCAAAATTACAGTGTACCTGAAGCCTTTCCTCCATCTCTTTTTCCATGTTATATTTGAATTCTCCAGCAGACAGACAGTAATCATTGGGTTGATAAGAGGGAAAGCTCTAAAGCTTTGTACATTATTTACACAGAAATCTAAGTCAACTCATAGAAAGGTGTGTCGTTGGAAAAAATCAGCCCTATCTGAACCATTATGCTGATTATTTCACATTAAGTCCACAATTCAACCAAGGTTGAGAGTGGAAAAACTGTCCCCACCATCACCATTGTCATCCTCACCATAATCACCTACCCCACCGCCATCATCATTATCTTCAACACCCTCCTCCACCGCCCCCACCCCCCATCCAACCTCAAACCTACCGCCCCTCCCCCCCATCTTAACCCCTCCCTCCCCCCACCATCTCAACCCCTCCCCCCCACCATCTCAACCCTCCCCCCCCCCCTCTCCCCCCCCCTCCCCATCTCCGACCTATCCAAGGTAAGGGTGTTCGCTCTGAAAGTTGTAGTCGGGGCAGACCTTCTGCACCAGCTTGTAGTCGATGCTGAAGAAGGAGATGAAGATGCAGATGACCTTGAAGGGCTTGGCGCACAGCCAGGCAGCGTGCGAGTCGGTGTGCTCGGAGAAGCAGGTCTGGGACGGGTCGTACAGACACGGCTTGGGCTTCTTGGAGCGGTTGGTCTTTTCATACTCCACCCGGCAGTTGAAGGTCTTTCTCTCTCTGGGGTCCAGGGTGGCCTGCTGCGGGGTGTGCTGGACCTGGACCTCCACCGGGAGCTGAGGGGGCTGGTGGTGCTGCAGGACCTCAAACTCCACCACCTTGGTGGGGGGGACGATGCTTACGGACACATTGCCCAGGCTGGAGGAGTTGTGGCGGAAGTAGACGGTGAAGGTGCCGTTGATGTGGTCCACGATCTTCCCAGTCACCATCAGGCTAAACTTCATGGTCTTCACGTTGAAGTAGAAGTCCCCCCAGCCGAACATCTTCTTGGTCTTCTGGGAAGTCTTGAGCTGGGGTTTGCGTTTGGAGCGGTAACCGGTCTGGTCCAGGAGCATGGACTGGTTCCTGGCCCAGTCCTGGGGGTTGAAGAAGCTGTAGGTGGGTTTGGTCTTCATGGGGGTGTTGTCGATGTTGAAGATGCGGGAGGTTTGGTACGGGGGTTTCACCCCCCCGGGGGGGGGGCCTCCTGCACCCCCGCCCGCCCCCCCTCCCAGGCTGTAGGGGAGGGTCTTGAGCATGGAGCTGGCAGGGCCCAGTTCTGGGTAGTCCATCAGCTTCTCCAGGCCCTGAACCTGGTGAGGGAACACCCAGGAGAAGGGGGAAGAGGTTAGACATGGAGAGAGCAGGCTTCTTTCTTTATCCTCTCACTTATTTACACAAGCTTCAGATCTTTATTATTACCGGTATATATTTTTTAAATTTGCATTCTTTTGAGAGTCACTTTCAGTCTCTTTAACACACACTTTACTTTTAAAATTATGTTTCATTCGTTAAGCACATGCTTTCATCCACAGCAACACAGCAGTAGTGTGTAGAGTGAACACAGCAGATTATCATTAAGGACCGGAAGTGTACAGTTGAGTGTCCAGGAAACAGACCAGACCCAGCAACAGTAAGGTTAGTTTGTTTGCTGGGGCCGGGCCGTGGTTGGATAATGTGTTTGTGTGTATGTGTATTCCTCTCTAGTCAGTGTGTGTGTGTGTGTGTGTTTGTGTGTGTGAGAGTGTGTATTTGAGTAATGTTAGTGTGCTTCTTTTTACACGCTTGAACACAGTTTCCATGTCTAGATGGAGATCATTTTCTCACTGGACAGATAATTAGAGAGAGATGTAACATATCTCTTCTTTCTAAGTTCCATTAGAGAGCGCCTCGTCTGACCTTCACCCACCAACCTGACATGGACATTCGGTTCTGTTATGAGAATAAAAATTCTCAGAAATCTTTCCTCTAAAACATTTCCATTAAAACCAGTTGTACTCTTGGATGAAATACCGTGCTTCATTCCTCTCTTTGTGCTGTGTTTTATAATGCGTTTTTCCTATTAAAGTGTTATGTGACATGTTAATGTGTCTGTTGTTGTCTAATGTTTTTCAATGTGCGATAAACCCTTATCCCTCAGGGGAAATGCAGTCATTAAAATACTAGTACATTGCGATGTTCTAATTGCAGAGCATCTATTTTTAAGGACTTAATTGTTTATTTGGTTTTACACAGTAAAAGCATGCTGACAAGTGCTGGCTGTGACATATGGTGCAACTCTGCCTGGGAGACGATTCACCAGGTTGATTGACTGGATTTCTACCTTGTTCTCTTTCATGTTTCATCAATCACGTCACTGCTACTCGCACACACACACACACACACACACAAATAGTCAGGCGCGCGCACACACACACACACACACACACACACACACACACACACAGGCGTGCACGCACCTACACACAAAATCCAACCCTGCTCCTGGAGAGATACCCTCCTCTAGGGTTACACTCCAACCCTGCTCCTGGAGAGATACCCTCCTGTAGGGTTACACTCCAACCCTGCTCCTGGAGAGATACCCTCCTGTAGGGTTACACTCCAACCCTGCTCCTGGAGAGATACCCTCCTGTAGGGTTACACTCCAACCCTGCTCCTGGAGAGATACCCTCCTGTAGGGTTACACTCCAACCCTGCTCCTGGAGAGATACACTCTTGGAAGACGCCACTTCAAACTCAGCTTCAAGAAACCTGATTCATCTGACCAACCAGATTATGATCTGAATCAAGTGTGTTAGATTACGGTTGGAGTGAAGACCAACAGGGTGGCAGCTCTCCCATCAACCATCCCTCTCATCGACAAACAAAACAGCGAGCAGACCCTAACCTCGCGGCAGATGAACCCTAACCTCGCGGCAGACAGCTTCAGAAGACTCGGTGTCTAGTCACGCAAGAACGAGTCCTGCCTCCTCCGATCCTGACCCGGCTCACTGCAGACACCAGCGTTGTGCCAAACCTCTCCTTATTAACCATCAATCATCAAAACACGATTACAACCTGATGTCGGCATTTGTCACAGCGGCGCGGTGCTCAATACAGCTGTTAATGTATTCAGACATTCAATTAATGTATCTGTTTCTGTGCTGCTTCCTGTGAGGGCCTGTGAGAGCACATCCTCTGGGGACTGATCTAGCAGGACTGACTGGAGGTCTATTGATCACTGGCCAAATGAATTAGTAAAAAAAAAGCCCTTGACGAATGGCCATCGACTGATTAACGACTTGATGAGGATTTTTCCAAACAGGCATCAGCCCTGGACGGCTCCCTTGGGTCAGTTGACGAGGAGGCGTGAAGTGAACTCGCGGAATTAAAATCAAAGCCACGGTAATACGGACGGACTTGTCTGCTGACGACGTGGAAGACAGAAAACAGGAAGCGTGAGGCGTAGATGATACTTGTACGCTAAACACACACACACACACACACGCTCTCGCAGGGGGAGGTTTCAGCTGGGAGCCTTGTCAGCAGAGCTGTCAGAAGTGTGCGCAGGAACCCATCTGTCAGACGCAGGCCCGGGCGCTGGAAGACGCAGAACAGAGCAGAACCACCATGGAGACATTATCTCACTGTCACTAACCCTAACCTTAACCTCTCTATCAACACACCACTGTTACCTCTCTATCACTCACCTTAACCTCTCTATCACTAACTAACCTCTCAGCATGGCCAGACTTGTTCTAGAGGCAAGGGATAGTATGTGTGTGTGTGTGTGAGACTGGTCTTTTTTAACTACCCTTGTGGGGACCAAATGTCCTCTGGATCGGCCCCCATTAGAATAGCAAAACATTGTTAGCCAGAGACAGTGTCTGGGTTCAGGGTTGTTGGTTCTGGGGTTCCTTGGCCTGCAAGAAGCATCAGAAAGATTCTTACACACCTAGCTGAGAAACCACAAGTTCAGCTAGAACTAACAAGTCTATTTTGGCGACGCACACACAATTTTCCGAGGCTAAATATACTTGTGGGACTGCAACATTTCTCAGCTGTGATGATCCACCGTGTTTGTGTCCTGTTTCCCTGGAATACAAAGAACCCACCGGAAGATGGAGAGGATTCTGGGCTGCTGTGCAGGATAACAGTATATGATCCAGACAACCCGATGGAACCAGAATGTGATTATAACACAGAGGAGGTGGAGAGGGAGGGGGAGGAGAGGGGGGTGGAGGAGGTGGAGAGGAAGGGGGAGAAGGTGGAGAGGGAGGGGGAGAAGGTGGAGATGGAGAGGGGGGTGGAGGAGGTAGAGAGGGAGGGCAGGGATGTGGAGAGGGCAGCAGGAGAACCCTGCAACATTAAACATCTTTAACTTCATTCCGGTGGTCTAAGATGGGTGGAGGGGGTTTGGGTGGAATTAGGGAGGGCAGTGTAAAGTGGTGTAGATGGGTGTGTGGGGGATGGGGAGAGGGTGGGGTAGAGAGGAGAGTGTGGGGATGAGAGTCTCTAAGTGAGAAGCAGCGATGGACGAGAGGAATCTTTCTCCTCCTCTCACCATCACAAGCTTGGGTCAGGTGTCAAACTCAGCCCCTCATTCCGCTTCCTGAGGTGTCGCTGAGAGCCGCAATTACGCTCCGGTTTCATCGATAGGAAGCTGTGGATCGATTGCTCAACCTGCTCTGTGATCTGGCTTGGTCAGTCCTTCCAACGCTGCTTTCCATCCTGTAGAGCGCTGGTCCAGAGAGGGGCCACTCCCGCCCACGACTGCCCTGACATGGAGCCTGCTCCCTGGGGGGATGAGGGCCTGCTGTGTGGGTGGACTCCCAGGCTTGTTCACTTGTTTAATTGGAGTTTTATCGGTGACAATCAATTCATTTGTGTCTGGGCTGGAGGATGCATTGATCTGCCATGGGGGAGTCAGGTGACTTGCCTCCCTCCTGGACAAACGCCCTCCTGGAAGAGACTGGATTTGGATGTTCTCTACTACACATGCACACTTACCTCCACACACACACACACACACACACACACACACACACACACACACACACACACATACCTCCACACACTGCTTCACACATGCACCTCCACACACACACACACCTCCACACACACATACCTCCACACACACTGCTTCACACATGCACCTCCACACACACACACACACCTCTCCATGAACACACACCTTTCCACACACACACCTCCACAGCAGGAGATGATTTTCATCTTACTCCTCAGCGTTTTCTCAAACGTTCGATTCCGTACGAAGCGAGTCAGAACAAAAACATCTTTGATAAACCATTTATGTCTACAGGGGTAGCAGAATAAGTTCTGATGTGAAGCCAGTCAGGAAGTGGGTTTGTCCGGCACAGCATTGGGAAGGAAAACATCATCACTTCTGCCTACAGATGAAGATACAAAGTTGCTGCACACTCAGCTGAACGAGAAGAAGAAGGATTTCGTAAAAAAGCGTTTTGTAGGCTCAGTGAAATATTTTTATTGCACTTGTATCTCCGTGCAATTTGAGGTTTTGTTAGTTTTTTTGATTCGTTTACCATTTAGTTGATTTACTTCACTGTAAAGGCATGGATTTTTTTCTTGGGGATTTTAAGGGCATGTAACCTATAACTGAAGACAACGTGACTGTCCCAAGACATGATGTTGTGATGGCTCTTCTTCTACACGATGAAAGTGTGGGCGTCAGGTGGCTGAGCGGTGAGGGAAGCGGGCTAGTAATCTGAAGGTTGCCAGTTCGATTCCCGGCCGTGCCAAATGACATTGTGTCCTTGGGCAAGGCACTTCACCCTACTTGCATCGGGGAGAATGTCCCTGTACTTACTGTAAGTCGCTCTGGATAAGAGCGTCTGATAAATGACTAAATGTAAATGTAAAGTACAGTCTCCTTCTCGTCTCTCCAGACGGTTTCATCTGCGGTGGACGGTGGGACTGTTCCCGTGACTCGTCCTGTGTCGTGGAGGGATACACATACAAGAGCCAGATCCATTCTAGTTTGACAATCACATAATAAAAAGAAATCATTTTTTTCTTCAGAAAAACGGGGAGAGCTGGAAATGACATTTAATTACAGAGAGCAAAATAAAGCCCCAAGGACTGAAGATAAAGCAGGGGGGGGGGGAACGAGGAGGGGGTAGAGGGAATAAAAACATTTTGGCAGTCCAGTGGTGTGTCTGGATTATCATGAAAATGAAAGCTGGTGACTCAGGGAGTATCAGAGTATCAGAGAGGAAATGGAGCTGAGACTGATAACACTGTCAGGAGAGGGGAGAGGGAGAGGGAGAGGGAGAGGGGGAGGGGGAGGGGGGAGAGAGGATAGAGAGGGAGAGGGGAGAGAAGGGGAGAGAAGGGGAGAGAAGGAGAGAGGGAGAGAGGGAGAGGGAGAGGGAGAGGGGGAGGGGGGAGAGAGGATAGAGAGGGAGAGGGGAGAGGGGAGAGGGGAGAGGGGAGAGGGGAGAGAAGGAGAGAAGGAGAGAGGGAGAGGGAGGGGGGAGGGGAGAGGGGAGAGGGAAGAGGGGAGAGGGGAGAGAGGGACAGAAGGAAGGTGGGGGAGAGGAGAGAGGAGAGGGAGGGGGAAAGAGGAAGAGGAGAGAGAGAAGGGGAGAGGAAGGAGAGGGTGCAGGGAAAGAAAGCATAAAGACAATATATAAAATACTGAGGGAGATTGTGGGTGCATAATAACGCAAAACTGAGAATCATTTCGCCGTACAGAGAGTAATCTTCACCTACTAGAGCACTAATATCTGCTGTATTGTTTTCACAAGGCGTGCTCTCAGAGGATATGTGAGGTGGGTCGTCTGGGCTGACGGTCAGTCATGGAACTCGCTGAACGAGTTTTACATCTGACCAGTATTACTGAGATAAATAGTTTGGTGAACTGAAACATTGAGGAGTAAGAGAAGGAGAGAAAGAAAATTCAGAGAGGGAGAGAAAGAAGGAGAGTGAGAGAGAGAGAGAGAGAGAGAGAGAGAGAGAGAGAGAGAGAGAGAGAGAGAGAGAGAGAGAGGGGGAAAGAGAGAAATAGAGAGGGAGAGAGAGAAAAAAACAGGGAGAGATAAAGATGGAGAGAGATGGAGAAAGAATGAGAGAGAGAAATAAAGAGAGAGGGAAAGAGACTATTTGAAAATAAGAGAAAAAGAAAAAGGGAACAGGTAAAGAAAGAAAGAAGATCTTGCAAAGGAAACAGTGAGTTCCATGAGAGCATTCAGCAGAGGATGTCTGTGTTATTATCCAGCTGTACAGATGCTCTGGCCCAGCCTGGCAGGGCTACTGAGAGCTACACTGGAATACAGAACTTCCTGCTGGTGGATGTGAGCTCTAGAATACTGATAGCGATTAGATTGTCTGTTTGTTTGGAGGTAGGTTATCAATACTGATGAATACATAATCAACTAATGAATAGTAATGTATAAATAATCATTCTGATACATTCTAGAGTGAAATAGTCACTCCCAGATTGATCTAAGAACTCCCTCAGTCTCTCTCCCAGTCTCTCCCTCCCAGTCTCTCCCCCCCATCTCCCCAGTCTCTCCCCCCCATCTCCCCAGTCTCTCCCCCCCATCTCCCCAGTCTCTCCCCAGTCTCTCCCCCCTATCTCCCCAGTCTCTCCCCCAGTCTCTCCCCTAGTCTCTCCCCCCCATCTTTCCCCCAGTCTCTCCCCCCCATCTCTCCCAGTCTCTCTCCCAGTCTCTCCCCCAGTCTCTCCCTCCCCAGTCTCTCCCCCATCTCCCCAGTCTCTCCCCCAGTCTCTCCCCCCCATCTCCCCCTGTCTCTCCCCCAGTCTCTCCCCCCCATCTCCCCAGTCTCTCCCCTAGTCTCTCCCCCCCCGTCTTTCCCCCCATCTCTCCCCCAGTCTCTCCCCCCATCTCCCAGTCTCTCCCCTAGTCTCTCCCCCCCCGTCTTTCCCCCGTCTCTCCCCCAGTCTCTCCCCCCCATCTCCCCAGTCTCTCCCCCCGGTCTCTCCCCAGTCTCTCCCCCCATCTCCCCAGTCTCTCCCTAGTCTCTCCCCCCATCTCCCCAGTCTCTCCCCCATTCTCTCCCCCCCATCTCTCCAGTCTGTCCCCCTGTCTCTCCCCCTGTCTCTCCCCCTGTCTCTCCCCCAGTCTCCCCCCCCATCTCCCCAGTCTCTCCCCAGTCTCTCCCCCCCATCTCCCCCTGTCTCTCCCCCAGTCTCTCCCCCCCATCTCCCCCTGTCTCTCCCCCTGTCTCTCCCCCCCATCTCCCAGTCTCTCCCCTAGTCTCTCCCCCGTCTCCCCCTCTCTCCCCCACCCCTGTCTCCCCCAGTCTCTCCCCCCCATCTCCCCCTGTCTCTCCCCCAGTCTCTCCCCCCATCTCCCCTTCTCTCCCAGTCTCTCCCCCATCTCCAGTCTCCCAGTCTCCCAGTCTGTCCCCCTGTCTCTCCCCCAGTCTGTCCCCCTACTCTTTTGCACTCTTTTCCCTGATCAATCACTCTCTCTTCTCGGGGCTCCAAGGGGGAGGGCGGGGGGAGGGAGGAGAGAGGGGAGGGCAGGGGGGAGAGGGGGGAGGGCAACTCCTTTGCATGCGGTAAGGCAGGCAATGCATCAAAAGATGACAGTTTTCCCATTCTTCTTTAAATAAGAGTGGCGAGACTCCTGGCTGTGCCGTAACTTTAATCATTCATCTAAATAAGTGTTGCAGAGCGGGGGACTGGAGGCTGGGCGCACTGCCAG
>NC_085018.1:24758609-24803609 GCF_963692335.1 Osmerus eperlanus
AGGGGAGGAGAGGGGAGAGGAGAGGGGGAGGAGAGGGGGAGGAGGTGAGAGAGAGGGGAGGAGGGGGGAGGAGGAGAGGGGGGAGGAGGGGGAGGAGAGGGCGAGGAGGGGGGGAGGAGGGGGAGGAGAGGGGGGAGGCGGGGGAGGAGAGGGGAGAGGAGAGGGGGAGGAGATGGGGAGGAGGGGGGGAGGAGAGGGGGAGGAGGGGGGGAGGAGAGGGGGAGGGGAGGGGGGGAGGGAGAGGGGAGAGGAGAGGGAAAGGAGAGGGGAGAGGAATAAAGAAAACAAGCATCCTTGTTTTCTTTATTCCTTATCCTGTCTGATGTGCACGTCCTGTCTGATGTGCACGTCCTGTCTGATGTATACGTCCTGTCTGATGTGCACGTCCTGTCTGATGTGCACGTCCTGTCTGATGTATACGTCCTGTCTGATGTATACGTCCTGTCTGATGTATACATCCTGTCTGATGTGCACGTCTTGTCTGATGTGCACGTCCTGTCTGATGTGCACGTCCTGTCTGATGTGCACGTCCTGTCTGATGTATACGTCCTGTCTGATGTATACGTCCTGTCTGATGTGCACGTCCTGTCTGATGTATACGTCCTGTCTGATGTACACGTCCTGTCTGATGTACAAGTCCTGTCTGGAGAGCTGAGGAGCAGAGCAAGGGGATCACAGGTGGGCTGACTGGTCACATGACTCGTCCAGCTGGAATGACTCCTCCAAGTATGTGACTCCTCCCACATGTGACTCCTCCTGCTTACGTGACTCCTCCCACCGATATGAGTCCTCCCCCAGATAAGACACTTCCCCAGATATGACTCCTCCCACTTATGTGACTCCTCCCCTGCTCCTCTACAGTACCTGGGACATCAATCCGAGAACGTTGCGCAACGTTTTTGCTAGGGATTCTGGGAAGAACGACACGTTTACTCCAAAGCGTGTGATACATTTGAGGGACTTGGTCTCTCGCTGATGGGTGTGTCAGACAAGGTGGCGTGTTACCGAATCAGCTGCGACGTGTACATACACCCGTATTAAAGAGGAAGTGCGCAGCTGCCATGGTTACGACGCTTGGGTCTGGAACGCACCTCGGTTTCCTCTTAAATAAACGGTTCCCTACATTTCGCCGGGCTGAAAGCGCCCCTGACCTCAGCCTGCACACCTCACATCTCCTAACAGACCCTTCTGTCTCTTTCTCTCCCTTCCTCTCTCCCCTCCTTCTATTTCTCTTTCTCACCTCTTTCTTCTTCCTCCCTCTCTTCCTCTCTCTCTGTCATCCTCTCTCTCATCCTCTCTCTCATCCTCTCTTTCTCACTCCTTCTCCCTTTCTCTCCGTATAACCCCGTCAGCACAGGGGCCCTGGGAGAATGTCGGAAAACCAGATCTCATTCTTCATCCTCTCATCCCGAACCCTCTCCTCCTCCCTCTCTCTCTCCCTCTCTCCCTCTCTCTTTCTCTCTCTCTCTCTCTGTCCTGCTCCCTCTCTCCTGGGGTATTGATCTGCAGTGCTGTGATTGAGTCTCCGAGCTGTAATGGGAGCCCTTAGGTGTCTTCTCTATACACAGCCCACTGACTTATGGTCTATCCATTGTCTACACACCACACACACACACCCCACACAGAAACACACTTAACATACACTTCACACACACACACCTCACACACAGACAAACTGAGACTGCGAACTGCCCATCTTCACCTTGCACTCAACTTAAACACGCTCTTCTGGTTCTCACCCAGGCATGGCAGTCCAGTTCAGAGTCCAGTTCTGCTGGCCAGAAGCTGGGTTAGGATCGATCCAAGACCCTGGAGGTGGTTAGCATCTACCCTGGACCCTGGATCCTGGAGGTGGTTACCATCTAGCCAGGACCCTGGAGGTGGAGAGCATCTAGCCAGGTCCCTGGCAGGTGGAGGTGGGTTAGCATCTACCCTGGACCCTGAAGGTGGAGGTGTTTTAGCATCTAGCCAGGTCCCCAGGGACCCCCCAGCACCCCAGACAGGGCCACATGAGCTGGGTTAGTGCTTGACATGGTGTCCCTGGATGAGCTCTCTGACCTTGTGTTGACCTCTCTGGGAGAGCACCATACATCACAGTCTGGACGAGCATAATGATTATTAGAAAAGTTTGAAAGTGCTGTTTGCAGGTCTGCATCTAGAGTTCTCTACTTCTTCGGGCGTGGAATATACACTGGTTTTATAAACTAAATGGGCCTGTTGCCAGTTGACTTGCAGAGTGTTTAAATTACATTCATTATGTGGGGGCATTTACATTAGTCGAGGACTAGGGGAGCTGACCTCCAAATCGAATTGTATTTGTATTTGTCTATGTTTTTGACTCTCTCTCTCTCTCTCTCTCTCTCTCTCTCTCTCTCTCTCTCTCTCTCCTCTCTCTCTCTCTCTCTCTCTCTCTCTCTCTCTCTCTCCCTCTCTCTCTCTCTCACACACAACACACACACACACACACAAAGTCATTGTAAGTAGTGAATCCCATTAGCTGAGGCTCTGAGTGGAGGCTCTGCTTATCAGATAAATAATGGTAATGATGACTATCCCTCATTGCTGACACCGCCAGCCCCCCCGGGGGGCGCTCTTCAGCAGGCAGACCTCTCTGCTGCTCTAATTGGTTCCTGCCCTGCGGTCTTCTCTGCAGACCTGTGTCGCTGTGGGCCCTTGGTCAAAGACACACACACACACACAAGAAATCTGCAAACAAACAAACATGCCGATTGACAGACGGAGGTTATACTGTCAATCACCCCAGAATATTTTCACAGGGGGGCAATAGAACCCTGATTCACCCCACTACCTAGAACTGAATCTCTGTACAGGGGCAGTAGAACTGCATCTCTGTACAGGGGCAGTAGAACTGCATCTCTGTACAGGGGCAGTAGAACTGCATCTCTGTACAGGGGCAGTAGAACTGCATCTCAGACACCCGCCTGGTGGTCCCACCGCTCAAGACCGCCCGGTCCCAACACAAGCTCTTCTCCTGTCTGGCCCCCCAGTGGTGGAATCAACTCCCCACCTCCATCAGAGACACTGACTGTCTCTCCACCTTCAAGAAAAGGCTCAAGACGCACTTGTTCTGGGAGTACAACGGTACTTAGGAATGGTTCGCTTGACCCGATGTTAGTTTCCTCAAGGATCACAATGACTCTTGCTTAGAGACTTGTTGCTCTTGTGGTAGTGGTAACTGACTTAAATTTTTGTACTCGCTGTGATATATTGTTTTTATTATTGTTGCTTGCTTTTTTTCCACAGGTACACTTGCACTTATAGCAGTTCATGTTGTTTAATTGTAACTTGTTTAACTACATGCCTCTTATGGTTCTTCCCTTTGGGCACTTATTTTGGTTGTTCACAATGTGTGCTTCATGTTTTGGCTACTTGCAATGTTTTGTGGCTATCTCGTTGTTATGATCAGTGACCTATGCACTTTGTAAAGCTCTCTCTTGGAAGTCGCTTTGGATAAAAAGCGTCTGCTAAATGAATAAATGTAATGTAAATATCTCTGTACAGGGCCACATCTCAGTCAGGGCATCCTGGCCAATCTCCTACCATCTTCATCTCATTACTGGCCCCCCTCCAAGACTACAATAACATTTGCAAGCCTGCTAAATCATTTGGAATGGATGAGCAAGGAAGATTAATAATCATACAAATCAGATTAGATAATTGAATTTATTCCTGCAGTGAAAAATTGAAAGAAATAAAGGAAGTTATTCTTCAACAATTACTGAAATAATCCTGTCACAGTTTTAATCTTCCGCTTCACAGCCTCTATCAGAAAATGTACTCTTTTTCCTCTCACACACACACACACACACTATCTACACTTACTTTTTCATACAGAGACACACATGCTCTCTCTCTCTCTCTCTCCTCTCTCTCTCTCTCTTCTCTCTCTCTCTCTCCTCTCTCTCTCTCTCTCTCTCTCTCTCTCTCCTCTCTCTCTCTCTCTCTCTCTCTCTCTCTCTCTCTCTCTCTCTCTCTCTCTCTCTCTCTCTCTCTCTCTCTCTCTCTCTCTCTCTCTCTCTCTCTCTCTCTCCTCTCTCTCTCTCTCCTCTCCTCGCTCTCTCTCGCTCTCTCGCTCTCTCTTACACAACACACCTGGATCGAGGCAAAGCCAGTGTAGCTTTAACAAGGAAAAATCCCCAAATGTTTTCAGAAACACAACAGAGACTTGAGGCAGACCATGTGCCTGACTGAGACCTAAATGTGTTTTTCAAGCTTGGAGGGTTTGGAAGAGACACAGTGGAGCGAACAGGCAGATACTTTCTGAATCATCGCCTCAAAATCAATACCTGCTCTAGCAGGCAAAAAAGGGACGGTAATATAGTTTTATGTTATTGTGTTTTTTTTTTTTTTTCAACACATTTGCTTCATTTTTCAAAGTCCGACGTGTGAGATGGATTTTCTGCGGCCAGTAGAGGTGATGGAGGAGATGGCTAATGGAAGCTCCCCAGTGTCTGCATTGAACTACTGCATCACACGCAGGAATAATAAAAACTAAACAATGAGAATTAGATCTCAGCCTGGCTGATTTAGTCTCACATTCATAGTTGAATTCACTGCCAGATATATTTTGTGCCCAGATATCTACGAGTCTTCCTCATAAATAAACACCGGATATCTATATAGTAGTCTTCATCGAGAACAGACTGGGATTATTCTACATGAAGTAGAGTGTTGTGGTCTGTGCTAGATTAGCACCTGAGGCCACTCCACAATCTCTTATGAAAACAAAGAGTGTTTGCGCCTTTTCGGTTGCGGCCCCTAGACTTGTGGAACAAAACTGCTCACTATCATCCAGTCATCTCCTACCACTGAGGACATTTAAGTCTCGTCTTGAAAAAGTATTTTTATTCTGTGCTGGCTCCCAACATCTACTTTTTTGTCCAGGTGACTCGTGGTTCCATCCAGGTGTGGTCAGGTGCCCCATCATCACATTCTCACAGTCCTGATTTCTGCTGCGTCTGAGGGCTGCTGGTGAGATGAGGACTTGTTCCTTTTCCTGGAGGCTGGATGATAGCAGGTGCAACAGCGGACCTCTGGTGGTTGAAGTCAGTGTTACAAGCACTCTTTCTAATTCCTCTGATCAAATCAGCACACAGCAAAGCAATCTTCTTCAGTTTTGTCACCCTCGGGGGGGGGGGGGGGGGGGGCCTAGTTAGGCCTTTTTCAAAAGTTATCTGTTGTAGTGTTAGAACATTCACTGAGCTGGAATCGCTTTGCCCTGATCCCCTCACCCACCTCACCCGCCTCACCCCCCCACTCCGCCTCACACCCTCCAAGCCCCCTCACCCCCTTCCCCCGCTGTCGAGGGAGACAGGGCCAAAGGTGTCTCCCCACTGGAGGGAGGAAGCACATTCCCTCAGAAGGGAAGTGACCCGTGTCTCAAGGGGGCTGGGTATAGACCAATCAGAGGGGTGCTCCAGCTTGGTGCCTGCCAGGATCATCTTCCTGTCCTCGTCTGACAGTCAACAGAGAAGCATGACTGAACAACTCATCACCCTGCTGCTTCTGAGAGAGAGAGAGAGAAAGAGAGAGTGAAAGAGAGAGAGAGAGAGTGAGAGTGAGAGTGAGAGTGAGAGTGAGAGTGAGAGAGAGAGAGAGAGAGAGAGAGAGAGAGAGAGAGAGAGAGAGAGAGAGAGAGAGAGAGAGAGAGAAATTGGGTAGCATCATAACGGTGGTAAAGAGAGAAAGAGAGAGGGAGTTAGAGGAAGAGGGGGAGAGAGAGACAGTGGGTAGAATAACAGTGGTAAAGAGAGACAGAGAGAGAAAGGGAGAAAGAGAGACAGAAAGAAAGAGAGAGGGAGGTAGAGAAAGAGAGAAAGAGAGGGAGACAGAGAATGAGATAGAAAAGGAGAGAAATACAGACAGAGAATGAGAGAGATAAAAAGGCAGTGTGAACCTGTCACTGTCTGTTAAGTCCCTCAGGGAGCTAATGTTTGTCCATTGGGAGCCAGACAAACATTCCCAGCATGCTTTGTGTCTGACCCACACTCCAAGATAGAACCTTTCCAGGAATACACACATTAGTATCTCACACACACGCACACACGGACACACACACATGGACACACACACACAATGTGGCTGATATCGATATATAAATTAGTTGGGAAAGAACAGCCAAAAACAGGATTGCTGGAAAAAATATATAGTTGGTTTCTGGTTGAAACATTTTCTAAGTACAAAATTCCAAATGGTTCAGAGATTATTTAATAACAGCACATCTCTACAGAGCTGCCTGTCTGTGCCTAGCATGCAGAACAGAAGTGGTCAATAGTGCAGAATTCCCAAAACTGTAACTTATATTCATACTGTAACACATAAATATATATCTCAAAACTGTTTATACTTTGTGCTGAACTAGATCTGTGGTTCCCGAGTTCTAGTGATCCAGATTCTACTGTTCTGGGTTCTGGGGGTTCTACTATTCGAGGTTCCAGCATTCTAGTGGTTTCAGATATCTACAATTCTCATGTGCACATTCTCAAGATTCCACAGGTGATTCAGAGTTCTATTGGTTCCAATTTTCCATTGTTTAGAGTTCACGTCACATGTTGTAACCGTGATTGCAGAACACGTACTCTCAATACACAAATAAAAGAAAACAAATACCAAACCATGCATCTCATATTGGTCTTCAACTTCTACTGGACAGCTGTCTAGTCTCCAACCTGGTCTCCAGCAACCATGTCTGGAGGAGGTCATGTGACCCCCCCAGGTCCAGTCATGGTCTCTCCTGTTCAGAGCTGTCCCATGGCTAGGCTGGATACTGAAGCCCTGAGTCTGCCTGCAGGCGTCCTGGGATGTGGACGTGACCTCAGGTCTCCTGGAGCAGGTTGACCAGGTGAGAAGGTTGACCAGGTGAGCAGGGTGAGCAGGTGAGCAGGTGAGCAGGTGACCAGGTGAGCAGGTGACCAGGTGAGCAGATTGACCAGGTGAGCAGGTGACCAGGTGAGCAGGTGAGCAGGGTGAGCAGGTGACCAGGTGAGCAGATTGACCAGGTGAGCAGGTGAGCAGGTTGACCAGGTGAGCAGGTGAGCAGGTTGACCAGGTGAGCAGGTGACCAGGTGAGCAGGTGACCAGGTGAGCAGTTGACCAGGTGAGCAGGTGACCAGGTGACCAGGCCCCTCTTCAGATCTCCTGGAGCAGGTTGGAGGGGAAGAAGCCCAGCTTGCGTCCGGTGCTCACCTTCAGGTACCCGTTCACCTCCTCCCCCTTCTTCACCACGATCTGGAGGGAGGGAGGAGGGAGGTTGAGAAACCATAGCAGATTGAGTACATAATCCCATAAATGTTTCATTAGGAACATCGACTCTGCAGCTGTTGTTTGTCCTGCAGGTTGATAACATGCTGTTTCATCGATGCTGATCAATTCTTAAAGCCAGACACTGCGGGGATCATTACTGCATCTTCCACACCTGCCGGCTCTGACCCTTAATAAAACTTCTTCACTGCCACAACACTGGCCACAACATTCTGGTCCAACATTCCGACACAAAGACAGACAGACAGACAGACAGACCTGTAGATAGACAGGCAGACAGGAAGACCCGTAGACAGACAGGCAGACCTGTAGACAGACAGACAGGCAGACAGACAGACAGACAGGCAGACCCGTAGACAGACAGGCAGACCTGTAGACAGACAGGCAGACAGGAAGACCCGTAGACAGACAGGCAGACCTGTAGACAGACAGACAGGCAGACAGACAGACAGGCAGACCCGTAGACAGACAGGCAGACCTGTAGACAGACAGACAGGCAGACCTGTAGACAGACAGGCAGACCTGTAGACAGACAGACAGGCAGGCAGACCCGTAGACAGACAGGCAGACCTGTAGATAGACAGACAGACAGGAAGACCTGTAGACAGACAGGCAGACAGGAAGACCCGTAGACAGACAGACAGACAGGCAGACCCGTAGACAGACAGACAGGCAGACCTGTAGACAGGCAGACAGACAGACAGGCAGACAGGCAGACCCGTAGACAGACAGGCAGACCTGTAGACAGACAGACAGGCAGACAGACAGACCTGGTCCTTCTTCAGAGTGATCTGTCCCATCTCTCTGTTTCCTACGAAGGAGCGCGTGACCTTGTAGACCCGTTCCCCCGCACGCACACGGATGATGTAGTTTGCTGGCAGGAAGCCAGACCTTTCCCCGATCTTCCCCTGGAACACAGACCAGGAACATATACCACGGGAAGGTATTCACGCCCTCTGGAACTCATGACAGCATCTGATCGGTTCCCAGACGACAAGCTTGCTGACTGGAGGGACTTCCTCACTGGAGGGACTTCCTCACTCACCCTCCACCACTCCTCGTTGGAGTCATCGATGACTGTGATCCGATCCCCAGCACTGGACACACACACACGACACAAACACACACAAAGTTAGTAATGACCGTGTGGAATTTGCTGTCCAGAACAGAGGGGTGACCTAGACAGGGTATAGGTTATATAAAGACAAGGTATTGGTATAAATACAGTTTATAGGTATGTCTAGACAGTATATAGGTATGTCTAGACGGTAGATGAGTATGTATAGACGGTATGTAAGTTTAGAGTCTCACTGCAGGTCGAGGTCGTCCTTCTCCACAGCTTTGAAGCGGTAGAGCGCCAGGTAGTAGTGAGACTGGCTGAACACACCCAGCTTCCCTGGCTGGGGCTTCTTACTCTGCAACACACACAGACACACACACATCTAGTCCAGTCCTCTGGACACAGGTAGCTATGTATACAGGTAACAATGTAACTACGTATCTATGCAACACAGTGACTGGGTAACCAGGTAACAATGTTACCGGGTAACTAGGTATCCAGGTACCATTGTAACCAGGTTACAGTGTTTCCAGTTAACAGTGTGACCAGATAACAGTGTAACCAGGTTACAGTGTAACCAGGCAACAGTGTAACCAGGTTACAGTGTACCCAGTTAACAATGTAACCAGGTAACAGTGTAACCAGGTAACATTGTAACCAGTTAACAGTGTAACCAGGTAACAGTGTAACCAAGTTACAGTGTAACCAGGCAACAGTGTAACCAGGTTACAGTGTACCCAGTTAACAGTGTAACCAGGTAACAGCGTAACCAGGTGTTACCTTGTCGTCAGCTGCTGCCTTGTCTCCCTTCTTGTCTCCCTCTGCTGCTCCTGACACACAGAACAACACCAGGTTCACTGGCGGCCATGTTGGGCAGCTCTCTCTGTTCCAGCTCTGGGGGACAAGGGGACTGGGTGGCTGGAGGGCTAGGGGACTGGGGGGCTGGAGGGCTAGGGGACTGGGTGGCTGGAGGGCTAGGGGACTGGGGGGCTGGAGGGCTAGGGGACTGGGGGGCTGTAGGGCTAGGGGACTGGGGGGCTGTAGGGCTAGGGGACTGGGGGGCTGTAGGGCTAGGGGACTGGGGGGCTGTAGGGCTAGGGGACTGGGTGGCTGTAGGGCTAGGGGACTGGGGGGCTGTAGGGCTAGGGGATTGGGTGGCTGTAGGGCTAGGGGACTGGGGGGCTGGAGGGCTAGGGGACTGGGGGGCTGGAGGGCTAGGGGACTGGGTGGCTGGAGGGCTAGGGGACTGGGTGGCTGGAGGGCTAGGGGACTGGGTGGCTGTAGGGCTAGGGGACTGGGGGGCTGTAGGGCTAGGGGACTGGGGGGCTGTAGGGCTAGGGGATTGGGTGGCTGTAGGGCTTGGAGACTGGGTGGCTGGAGGGCTAGGGGACTGGGGGGCTGTAGGGCTAGGGGACTGGGGGGCTGTAGGGCTAGGGGACTGAGGGGCTGTAGGGCTAGGGGACTGGGGGGCTGTAGGGCTAGGGGACTGAGGGGCTGTAGGGCTAGGGGACTGGGTGGCTGTAGGGCTAGGGGACTGGGGGGCTGGAGCTCTGGGGGAAAGGGGGGCTGGAGTGCTAGGGGACTTGGGGGTTGGAAGGCTGGGGGGCAGGGGGGCTGGGGGCTCAAGGGTGGAGGAGACAGGGACTCACCTCCCTCTGCTCCTCCCTCCTCCTGCTTGGGCTGGGACTCCTCCTCCTCCATCATCATCATCAGCATCTGGACGAGGAAAGATGAAGATGAGGAGAAATGGATCATGACCATCATCACTGTTATTCTCATCTTCATCATCACCATCATCACTGTTATTCTCATCTTCATCATCACCATCATCACTGTTATTCTCATCTTCATCATCACCATCATCACTGTTATTCTCATCTTCATCATCACCATCATCACTCACGTTCTTCTTGTCCTCTGATCCCTTCTTGCGTTCCTTGTTGGCCATGATGACTCCCACACGCAGCGTCTCAAACACAGGGTCGCTCCTGTTGGACTGAGCTGGACACGAACACACACACGCAGGCCCCACACACACACACACACACACACACACGCAGCCCCCGCACACACACACACGCAGCCCCCACACACACACACACACACACGCAGCCCCCCCACACACACACACGCATGCAGGCCCCACACAAACACACACACGCACGCAGGCCCCACACACACACACACACACACACATTTTGAAGTCAGTGGTTGTGAAAAATGAAAGAAAAGAGGAGAGGGACTGATGGAGGAGGAGAGAGGATAGGGAGGGGGCGGGGTAATGGACTGGACAGGAGGGGACGGGGCAGACAGGGGAGGGGGCGGGGCAGGCAGTGGAGGGGGCGGGGCAGACAGTGGAGAGGACGGGGCAGGCAGGGGAGGGGGCGGGGCAGGCAGGGGAGGGGGGGGCAGGCAGTGGAGGGGGGGGGCAGGCAGGGGAGGGGCGGGGCAGGCAGGGGAGGGGGCGGGGCAGGCAGGGGAGGGGGGGGGCAGGCAGGGGAGGGGGGGGGGCAGGCAGGGGAGGGGGGGGCAGGCAGGGGAGGGGGCGGGGCAGGCAGTGGAGGGGAGGGGGCAGGCAGGGGAGGGGCGGGGCAGGCAGGGGAGGGAGGGGGCAGGCAGTGGAGGGGGGGGGCAGGCAGGGGAGGGGCGGGGCAGGCAGGGGAGGGGGCGGGGCAGGCAGGGGAGGGGGGGGCAGGCAGTGGAGGGGGCGGGGCAGGCAGGGGAGGGGGGGGCAGGCAGTGGAGGGGGGGGCAGGCAGGGGAGGGGGCGGGGCAGGCAGGCAGGGGAGGGGGCGGGGCAGGCAGGCAGGGGAGGGGGCGGGGCAGACAGGGGAGGGGACGGGGCAGGCAGGGGAGGGGGCGGGGCAGGCAGGCAGGGGAGGGGGCGGGGCAGGCAGGGGAGGGGGCGGGGCAGGCAGGGGAGGGGGCGGGGCAGACAGTGGAGGGGGCGGGGCAGGCAGTGGAGGGGGCGGGGCAGGCAGGCAGGGGAGGGGGCGGGGCAGGCAGTGGAGGGGGCGGGGCAGGCAGTGGAGGGGGCGGGGCAGGCAGGGAAGGGGGCGGGGCAGGCAGGGAAGGGGGCGGGGCAGGCAGTGGAGGGGGCGGGGCAGGCAGGGGAGGGGGCGGGGCAGGCAGGGGAGGGGGCGGGGCAGGCAGGGGAGGGGAGGGGGGGGCAGGCAGGGGAGGGGGTGTTGACTCACTGCCCTGCTGGGGAGACACGGTGGTGTTCTGCTGACTGCTGTAGAGAGGGGAGCTGTAGGCTCGTCTAAACCCTGGAGGCTGGAGGAGAGGAGAGGAGGATGGGAGGAGAGGAGGATGGGAGGAGAGGAGAGGAGGATGGGAGGAGAGGAGAGGAGGATGGGAGGAGAGGAGAGGAGGATGGGAGGAGAGGAGAGGAGGATGGGAGGAGAGGAGGGGAGGGGAGGGCCGGAGAGGAGAGGAGGAGGAGAGTAGAAGGGGAGGAGTGTAGAGGCATGGAGAGGAGGAGGAGACAGGACACAATAACTGTTACAATCTGTCTGTTACAATCTGTCTGTTACAATCTGTCTCTCTGAGTTACACAGAAGAAGAGGAGAGGACAGATGAGAGGAGTCGAGATGGGAGGAGAGGAGAGGAGAGAGGAGGGGAGGAGAGGAGAGGAGAGAGGAGGGGAGGAGAGGAGAGGAGAGAGGAGGGGAGGGGAGGAGAGGAGAGGAGAGAGGAGGGGAGGAGAGGTGAGAGGAGGAGAGTTGAGAGGAGGGGAGGAGGGGTGAGAGGAAGGGAGGAGAGGAGACGGGAGGAACCTCACAATCTTTCCGAAGCATCTCTGGAACTCCACGTAGGACTGGCACTCATGGTGGATGTTGGTCTTACAGTCCTTACACCTCAGAGCAAACTTGTTATTCACTGCAACACAGGCAGAACGCACACATGCACGCACGCACACACACACACAAAGTCAGGTCCTGTTCTGTTGTTCTGTAGAAGCAATTGTTGTTTAGCAGGATGTATTTTCAAGATTTAGGATCCTTAAAGAGTAACTCTGCTATGTCAGCCTTATGTCATGCAAGTGTGGCCACGCCCCTGACGAGCCACGCCCCTGACGAGCCACGCCCTGACGAGCCACGCCCTGACGAGCCACGCCCCTGATGAGCCACGCCCTGACGAGCCACGCCCTGACGAGCCACGCCCCTGACGAGCCACGCCCCTGACGAGCCACGCCCCTGATGAGCCACGCCCTGACGCCTGTGACAGGAGCTCAGGCTTGGAGGGACTCACAGACGATCATGCGAGCGCACACATCACAGAACTTGGGCTTCTTGCAGTAGTGGTCCTTGAACTTGTGGGGTTTGTCATTGACCGGTCTGACGGGCTCAGGGGGCGGAGGCTCCTCCTCCTCCTCCTCCACCTCCTCATCGTAGATGAAGTACACCTGGGAGGGAGGGAGGGAGGGGTGGAGGGATGAAGCAGTGGAGAGATGAGAGTGTGGAGAGATGAAGGGTGGAGAGATGGGAGTGGAGAGATGAAGGGTGGAGAGATGAAGGGTGGAGAGATGGAGGGATGGAGGAAAACATGGGAACCCCCCGACACATATCGAATGTCAGTCTGTAAGCATGCTCACTCACATAACTCTATAAACACACACACACACACACAGACACGCAGAGGAATGCAGAGCTTTTAAATTAACCTCACACAGGGACCGACTGAAGTCCCAACTGTGTCTATAAAAGACTTTGACATTGTCCATAAATAAACACTGTTAAGCACACACATCATCACACACGCACACACACACACAGTCACACACATACAGTCACACACACACTCACCGCCCCACATATCCAGGATAAAGCCCCCAGTGTTGCCTCTGTGAAAGCTGTTACCTTTCAGCCTACAGTAGCTCACCTGTTCCCTGAGACGTCTTCTGCCCGGCCTTCTACAGCTCTGGTCTAAACACACTCTCATTATCAGTCTTAATACACTATATTAGTCTAAACACACTCTCATTATCAGTATTAATACACTATATTAGTCTAAACACACTCTCACTCTCATTATCAGTCTTAATACAGTATATTAGTCTAAACACACTCTCATTATCAGTCTTAATACACTATATTAGTCTAAACACACTCTCACTCTCATTATCAGTATTAATACTCTCTCATTATCAGTCTAAACACACTCTCACTCTCATTATCAGTCTTAATACACTCATTATCAGTCTTAATACACGGTCACTCTCATTATCAGTCTTAATACACTCTCATTATCAGTCTCACACTGTTACTCTTAATTTAGTTTGTTAGGTGTGTATGTGTTAGAGTGTGTGTGTGTGAGGAGGTGTGTGTTAGTGTGTGTGTGTGTTCTAGTGTACCGTATTGTCCTCCTCTTTTACAACATTATCAGGAGCTGGAGGGTTGTCATGGATATCCAGAGAATCCTTGTCATCCAATCTGAGGAAGAGGAGGAGGGGGAAGAGGAGGAGGAAGCGTATGTGGTTTGGGGTCAGATGAAGGTTTATAGGTTTATATGAAAGAATCCATCTGTTCCAACTCACTGGTCATACTGAGCCATGGTGCCTGGAGGTGACCTTTAGGTGCTATGTGTCTGTTTCACCGCCAGAGGGTACTGGAGACCCAGGGAAACAGCTGTTAGGCTGCAAATGCTGTCACTCCTTGAAGATGCACAGCAGAAGTCCTGCCATATAAACAGAGATAAGAAGTTACTTCAGTAGATTTTTCTGTTATCAGTACTTTATCTTTACTAGTTTTAACTTTTCACTCTATTTTCTACTTCTTATATTTTCAAGCCAGGCTCGCAACTTTAGTTTTAACCTGTATTTGTTGGCATGATCAATACTGTTTCGTCATTGCCTGCCTTTTTTCATTTCCTGGCTATCACGCACAACAAACGTCTACGAAGCTACCATGGAGTAAGGCAGAAGGCAAATATATTTCATTAAAAAAGGTTGAAAGATATTTCTGACAAAAAAACAGTACAAATTAAAATTTAAAATGAACTAGAAACTTTTTTGTGTCCTGTTGTGTGGGAAAAAAAGAAAATTTTGTGTCATGTTGTGAAATATATATATTTTTTAAATAACATAAAATCGAAGTGTGAAGGATGGGGGGCTATTGAGTGAAGGATGTGTGTACTTTTGCCATCTCTGCGTTTAAATAAGCTTTCAAACACAGGGCTCGTGCCACGTAGGTGCCAATTCTCTCATTATAACAGAAATATATCATATTAATCTGCTGGCAGACAGACAGGATGACACTGTTCAAAAGCAATGGCAGAAATTACCTCAATATCACAACTTCACTACAAGGTATCCAAACCTTGAAAGAAGATAGATTGCTTCTATTTTAACAATCTCAACCAAACCCACTGCAAACTCCTGTTGTGAATCTGAAACCAAGAACACAATGAGTTTCCTGTCCCTGGAGCAAGGCAGACCTATCCTGGGTACAGGTGAAGCAGGGCTGGCTCAGACCCTGACAGCTGACCAGCTACTAACCTCCAAAGAGGAACTCATCTTCAAGCACATTTGATTGATACAGAGGTCGCTTTCATCAGAGAAACATAAACATGATGGATACGTCAAAAATATGAGAGAAGATTGAGGATCTGAAGCTCCACAGGATTTCAGTGTTCAGAGTCAAGGAACCGTTTGTATTTATCAGGAACGGTGCAACAATAATATCTACAATACTACAATATTACATAGCACAATGCAACAGTACCATCTCAACTAGCCTACAGCATAACATAGTAAGAGTGCAGCAATAACATCTTGACAGTATTAAATAGCAGTGCAGCAATAACATGAACTAACACAATACAGTGTAGCCACGTGAGAACAGCTCATGTAACAGAATATCCAGCCAGCTAGCGGGGTCCTGCAGGATCACACACCCAGGATCTGAGATCAGACCTGCTGAAGCTGTCCGAACGATGTTCCTCTGGTCCCAGGTCGTCTGCTGCGAGAGGAACGTGGAACTTACGGCGAGGTTCCTGCCAGGGTCCTGCCGATCTCACCGAAACAGAACGTCCCACACGCACGCGCACACACACGCACGCACACGCCGAGAGGTCCGGTGAAGCGCAGCGGGGTGTGAGGAGGTTAGGAGACACTGCAAACAGAGAACAACAGGTGGGAGAGTTACTCAGCTATGCAGCCCAGCCTGTGTGTGTGTTTGAGGGTGTGTATTTGTTTCAGGGTGTGCTTGAGTGTGTAAGTGTGTGTGGGCAGGTGAGGGGTTTAGCATTAGTCTGTGTTTGAATGTGTGTGTGAATGAGTTTAATTGTGAGTTGTATGCAAGGTGTGTGTGTGTGTGTGTGAGGGTGCGTGTGTGTTTCTGTCCGTGTGAGTGTTTGACAGGGTGTGTGTGTTTGACAGGGTGTGTGTGTTTGACAGGGTGTGTGTGTGTGTGTACGTCCGTGTGACTGTTTGAGACAGCTGAGGCCCTCTGTCTCTGGTTGACAGGAGAGATGACAGCATGTGCTCTCTGTGTCCTGGGTACGACCATACACACACACACACACACACACAAACACCTTCCTGGGTGACAGCTCCTCTGTAGGCTAGTGACCATGTTAAGACATTCCTATCATGATCACATAACTCTTCTAATCATCCGATCACCTGGCTTACAACACACACAGACACACACTCACCAGAACACGTCTGAAATAATCACAGTACCACAATAGCAGTTTTTTTTCCACTTTTATGTTTTTAAAAACAAACAAAAAAAATAACAGATTAAATAAAATGTACAGTAGACATATGCAATCATAGTGCTCTCTTAACTACATCTGATACATTGTGCACAGCTGTCAACAAAATCACAACTAGGAGAGGGAGTAGGGGGGAGGGTGGGGGAGAGGGGAACTAGGGAGGGTGGGGGGGGGGAGGATGGGGGGGAGGGAGTAGGGGGGAGGGGGGAGAGGGAGTGAAGGGATCAGGGGGTCATGGGGTCATGGGGCCTAAACTTATCCACTGAAAAAATCACTGAATATATAGATTTATTTTATTCCTTACGTCACTTATATAAATATATCGAACCGAAAATGAACATTACTCTTCAGAGAGGAACTGAGAGATACAGCAACCCACAACAGCAGACAAGCAAACAGACGCTAGGAGGAGGGTCACCCCAGGAAAAGCAGCAGACATGGCAGAGGGAGAGAGAGAGAGAGAGAGACAGAGAAAGAAAGAAAGTGAAAGAAAGGAATGGAGGAAGGCGAGAGAGGCAGAGCTAGAGCGCGTATGAAAGGTTATAAATAAGTGAGATACGGAGGGGATCGACGAGGAGGAAAAAGCATGAACAAGAGAGGAGGAGAGGAGGGGAGGTGAGAGAATGGGAGAATTTGCTGGAGGTTGACTGTCCGGTGTGTTCTTGTATGTGCTACGTGAACCTGTTGCCTGGCTGTGTGTGTGGGGGGGGATTATGCGTGTGTGTGTGTATGCATGTGTGTGTGTATGCGTGTATGGGACTATCCATGAGTGTGTATGGAGGTGTGCGTCTGTGTATGCCTGTATCTGTGTGTGTGTGTATCTGTGTGAATGGAAGTGTGTGTGTGTGTGTGTGTGTGTGTATCTGTGTGTGTTAGCAACAGTGAAACACATGCTTCCGTGTCTTGTGCTCTGTAGGTACAAATACAAAAGAAACAGAAACACACAAAAGAACGGTAGATTAGCAGACCGACTCCAGCGCCACGGCTCAACTCCTCCTCCTCCTCCTCCTCCTCCTCCTTCTCCTCCTCCTCTCCTCCCGCCCCTCCCCCCCACCCCCTCCTCACTGAGAGCTGGCTCTCTCCAGGACCCGCAGGTCATAGTTCTGCTTGGCAGCTCTCAGTTTGAAAAGGCCGCCACCGCTGTTGTTGAGTTTGAAGGAAGCACTCTGAGCGGCCATGGTGCTGGGAAACACAGCCACCACTGTGTACAGGTGGGCAGGGTCGCCCCCATCCCCCCGGCCCCCCCCAGCCCCCCGGCCCCCCTGGGGGTCCCTCAGCCACTGGATCTGGGCCCCGCAGAGAGATAGCTGCTGGATGAGCTTCTCAGCTTCTGGACGAGAGATGCCCTCCGGCAGGTCTGTCACCTCCAGCACCCGGCTCACCACTGCACACACACACACAAAACAAACCTTGTTACCTTCATGTGAACATCATATATATATACCTTTTTATGTGTAGTTGTGTTTTGTTGTATACAGTGTGTGTGTGTGTGTGTGTGTGTGTGTGTGTGTGTGTGTGAGAGCCTCTCTTACCTACGTCAGTGGTCCCCAGATCTGTGGAGGCAGATTTGAGGGTCTGCCTTTTCCCCCTCCCATGCTTCATCACCACCTGGCTCTGCAGCACACACACACACACACACACACACACGTACAGACACACACGCACACACACACACGCACACACACACACACACACACACAGTTAGGAAGGAGAATCATTTATGCACTTTGACGCAAATGAATACTAACAGACCATGTACAAACCATGGCAACATCGGCAGATGACTGACTGTTTTGTGAAAGTGTTTCAACAGAAGGAGAAACGTTTTGATGCCCCATGCCTGTCAGGCAGTAGGAGAAACGTTTTGATGCCCCATGCCTGTCAGGCAGTAGGAGAAACGTTTTGATGCCCCATGCCTGTCAGGCAGTAGGAGAAACGTTTTGATGCCCCATGCCTGTCAGGCAGTAGCGCTGACAGTTTCCCCCCCAGGATCAACCAAGTTCCCCTGGGAGAGCCTGGCGTCAGACAGAGACCTGCTCTGCTGTTTGACATCACATTTGCAAGATGGCATTGATGAAACCGTGAAACAATCAGGGAAATAAATACAAAATAAAACAAAACGTTTTGTGTTGAGTTATGAATTGTGAAGGACTTTTGACTGAGCACCATAACCCTTACTCTGCCCTAGCTGGGGTGTGTGTGTGTGTGTGTGTGTGTTACTGACCTGGTGGGAGTTGTAAGCTGATTGGTTGAGCATCAAGGGAGGAGGGCACAGGCTGTACTGGAGGGGCTGACCTAGCAGAGAGTAACGACCATCACCTACACACACACCTGTACTGGAGGGGCTGACCTAGCAGAGAGTAACGACCATCACCTACACACACACGTACACACACATACACGTGGGCATAACCACACACGCACACACACACACACACAGTAAGGTGTGTTTACTCTGTAGTGATCTGGGCTGGGGCAGGACAGCACAGAAGGGGGTGAAAGGTCACCATCACATCTGGGTCATGGAGTTTGCCTGTGTGCCAGTGTGTGTGTACGTGTGTGTGTGTGTACGTGTGTGTGTACGTGTGTGTGTACGTGTGTGTGTGTATTTGAAAAAATAAAAATACGTTTTTTTTAAATGACGCAAGTCCTTGTAAATGAGTGGAGTTGAGGTGCTGTTGTGACTACATGGAAGTAGGTAAAAGGTGAAGTGGGGTCTTCCAAGGTAGTTGTGGTGTGTGTGTGTTTGCATATGTGTGTGTGTGTGTGTGTGTGTGTGTGTGTGAGAACATGAATGTAGTTGAAAGGTCAGGGGACCAGCAGTTCAGATCTGGTAGTGAGGTGCACCCCGGACACCAGCAGGTGGCGTGTGTGTGTTTGTCTGCGTGTGGGGAGTCAGGTGGCTGAGCGGTTAGGGAATCGGGCTAGTAATCTGAAGGTTGCCAGTTCGATTCCCGGCCGTGCAAAATGACGTTGTGTCCTTGGGCAAGGCACTTCACCCTACTTGCCTTGGGGGGAATGTCCCTGTACTTACTGTAAGTCTCTCTGGATAAGAGCGTCTGCTAAATGACTAAATGACTAAATGTGTGTGTGTGGCTTTTTGTGTGTGTGTTTATGTATATACACACACGTGTGTGTATGTATATTCGTGTGTGTGTGTACCTTGTGCGGGGCCCCCAGGCCGTGGGAACTGGGGGATGAGTGGGAGGGGCCCTAGGCCCGGGACACTGCTGGAGGGGGAGGGGGTGGGAGACTGGGCAGGGGAGGCCAGGGGGCTGTTCATCTGGGGACTGGCCTGGAGAGAGGGGGGAGGAGAGAGAGAGAGAGAGAGAGGTGGAGAGAGAGAGGGAGGTGGAGAGAGAGAGAGGTGGAGAGAGAGAGAGAGAGGTGGAGAGAGAGAGGTGGAGAGAGAGAGGTGGAGAGAGAGAGGGAGAGAGAGAGAGAGAGAGAGAGAGAGAGAGAGAGGTGGAGAGAGAGAGGTGGAGAGAGAGAGAGAGAGAGAGAGGTGGAGAGAGAGAGAGAGAGAGGTGGAGAGAGAGAGAGAGAGAGAGAGAGAGAGAGAGAGAGAGAGAGAGAGAGAGGCGGAGAGAGGTGGAGAGAGAGAGAGAGAGAGAGAGAGGTGGAGAGAGAGAGAGAGGTGGAGAGAGAGAGAGAGAGAGGTGGAGAGAGAGGATGAGGACCCACAGTAGCAACTATCAGTAGAATTTTCTGTCACACATCATTTGAAAACATGTTTCCAATCAGTGTACCAGGTGACTGGTTCAATTGGTCTTAGAGCAGGGTGAGCAGTCAAGGTGAGAGGTCAGGGTGAGAGGTCAGGGGTCAGGTACCTGCTGTTCTGCAGGCTTGCTGGCTCTCTGCTCCAGACTGTAGTACTTGCAGGGATTCCACTGCACCATGGGGGGGTTCTGGGAAGGGGGTGGCCCGTTAGGGACACTGAGCTGCATCACCATCACACCAGGCCCTGGGGCTGGCACTCCTGAGAACACGCACACACACATACATTTACATTACATTTACATTTAGCAGACGCTCTTGTCCAGAGCGACTTACTGTAAGTACAGGGACATTCCCCCTGAGGCAAACCCAAATTTGATGTACACCACTGGAAACTAAACGTTCTTTACTTCTTAGCTTTCGTAGCGTACGTTAGATTTCCAATGACTCAATAGTATCCTCCCCTCTCCCTCCCCTCTCCCTCCCCTCTCCCTCCCTCTCGCTCTCCCTCCCCTCTCCCTCCCTCTCCCTCCCTCCTCTCCTCCTCCTCACCTGAGTATTGCTGCTGCATCTGTTGAGGGTTGCAGGGGGAAGGGGAGGGGGTCATCTGGTACTGTTCAGAACTGGGGGACTGCAGGTACCCCACCGTGGGACTGGGGACACAAACACATTCATACACACACATTCACATACACACCCGACGAACGCAGTGAAGTTAATGTTGAGCGTGTGGGTGTGTGTGAGTGTGGGTGTGTGAGGGTAACTGAAAGTGTGTGTGTGCGCACCTTGTGCTGCTCTGCTGGGAGGGGGGGATGACGCTGTAGTAGACAGGCATGGCCCCCCCAGAGAGGGGCCCCTGTACAGCCTGGCTGACTGGCACCATGACGGGGGGCTGGAACTGCTGCTGGACCACCTGCTGGGGCTCACTGGGCACCTGGGGGGGGGACAGGTTAGCAGGTATACATACTGTCTGTGCGTGTATACATCTGTGTGTGTCTGTGTGTGCGTGTGTCTGTGCTCAGCAGGAAGCAGTACCTGATAGGAGGGCATGGGAGGGTACTGGACCATCATGCCCTGCATCTGTGCTCCCATGCCAGGCCTCTGGGAGCTGAGCAGAGGGGGGTTCTGGGGCTGTTGCACCCCCAGGATGCCTTGGTAGCCTGGCTGCGGTGGGGGGAGCATGGCCTGGAGCCCTGGGGGGAGAGACACTTTCAGCTACAGTCACCATGATTAAAAAAAAAGATTTATTTTAGGCCTTTACTAGACAGACGGTTGAGAATGACAGTGTGGGGGGGGGGGGGGGGTTGAGGGGAGACATGCAGATCCCCCGGGCCGGATTCGAACCCGGGGCTGCTGCTGAGGCCCTGACGCAGCAGCAGCCCCGGGTTCGAATCAAGGATCCGAAGTGCAGAGTTGTGACAGTGTTTTGGTGGTTGGAGGAATGGTCTGTCCATCCATCCATTCCCCCCTCCGCCCCCCCCCCCAGGTCACCCCCCCCCAGGTGTCTCCCCCACCCACCAGGTGTTTCCACCCCCCCCCCCCTTAGCTGGTGTACATGTTGTCTTCCATGTCAGATCACCAGGGCAGTAAGTTCAGGTCAGTGTGGGAAAGCGGTGAACTTCGACACACATTCTACCGCACGCACGCAACGCGTGCACACACACTTGTTGCCAGTTAAAACCGGCACGCTGAATCGAGTCGTCCAAAACAAACAACAGTTCCAGCAGCGCTCAGCAGAACAGAGACCAGGGCAGGCAGACAACCTGACATCATGACAACGTGTTACATCATGTTACAGTATAACATTCTGTTATAATAACAGGAGTGTGATGGTTGACAGTATGTTATGTTATAATAACAGGCGAGCGTGTGATAGTTGACGTTATAGACAGGTACAAGAGGAGGTAGACAGAAGGTTCTAGATGTGCTTGTGTTCTCTCCCGACTCAGATCAAGGCCAGAGGTGAGCCCTGAGCATGCCAGCTACGGTGTACACAGGAGGTCTATTTTAGTCAGCTCATGTTTAGTCAGCTCATGTTTGAGGACACTGGGGATAAGGGCAGAAACCGGTTCATTCTGGAAGCTTCACCAAGTTTGGTGCTCTCTAGGGTTAGGGTTAGGTGTGTTTACTGTGCTCCGCTGGTGGACAGTGAGCTGTTCTCTAGGTGTGGAGAGGAGGTGGTGTTCTCTAGGTGTGGAGAGGAGGTGGTGTTCTCTAGGTGTGGAGAGGAGGTGGTGTTCTCTAGGTGTGGAGAGGATGTGGTGTTCTCTAGGTGTGGAGAGGAGGTGGTGTTCTCTAGGTGTGGAGAGGAGGTGGTGTTCTCTAGGTGTGGAGAGGAGGTGGTGTTCTCTAGGTGTGGAGAGGAGGTGGTGTTCTCTAGGTGTGGAGAGGAGGTGGTGTTCTCTAGGTGTGGAGAGGAGGTGGTGTTCTCTAGGTGTGGAGAGGAGGTGGTGTTCTCTAGGTGTGGAGAGGAGGTGGTGTTCTCTAGGTGTGGAGAGGAGGTGGTGTTCTCTAGGTGTGGAGAGGAGGTGGTGTTCTCAAGGTGTGGAGAGGAGGTGGTGTTCTCTAGGTGTGGAGAGGAGGTGGTGTTCTCTAGGTGTGGAGAGGAGGTGGTGTTCTCTAGGTGTGGAGAGGAGGTGGTGTTCTCTAGGTGTGGAGAGGAGGTGGTGTTCTCTAGGTGTGGAGAGGAGGTGGTGTTCTCTAGGTGTGGAGAGGAGGTGGTGTTCTCTAGGTGTGGAGAGGAGGTGGTGTTCTCTAGGTGTGGAGAGGAGGTGGTGTTCTCTAGGTGTGGAGAGGAGGTGGTGTTCTCAAGGTGTGTGGAGAGGAGGTGGTGTTCTCTAGGTGTGGAGAGGAGGTGGTGTTCTCTAGGTGTGGAGAGGAGGTGGTGTTCTCTAGGTATGGAGAGGAGGTGGTGTTCTCTAGGTGTGTGGAGAGGAGGTGGTGTTCTCTAGGTGTGGAGAGGAGGTGGTGTTCTCTAGGTGTGGAGAGGAGGTGGTGTTCTCTAGGTGTGGAGAGGAGGTGGTGTTCTCTAGGTGTGGAGAGGAGGTGGTGTTCTCAAGGTGTGTGGAGAGGAGGTGGTGTTCTCTAGGTGTGGAGAGGAGGTGGTGTTCTCTAGGTGTGGAGAGGAGGTGGTGTTCTCTAGGTGTGGAGAGGAGGTGGTGTTCTCTAGGTGTGGAGAGGAGGTGGTGTTCTCTAGGTGTGGAGAGGAGGTGGTGTTCTCAAGGTGTGGAGAGGAGGTGGTGTTCTCTAGGTGTGGAGAGGAGGTGGTGTTCTCTAGGTGTGGAGAGGAGGTGGTGTTCTCTAGGTGTGGAGAGGAGGTGGTGTTCTCTAGGTGTGGAGAGGAGGTGGTGTTCTCTAGGTGTGGAGAGGAGGTGGTGTTCTCTAGGTGTGGAGAGGAGGTGGTGTTCTCTAGGTGTGGAGAGGAGGTGGTGTTCTCAAGGTGTGTGGAGAGGAGGTGGTGTTCTCTAGGTGTGGAGAGGAGGTGGTGTTCTCTAGGTGTGGAGAGGAGGTGGTGTTCTCTAGGTGTGGAGAGGAGGTGGTGTTCTCTAGGTGTGGAGAGGAGGTGGTGTTCTCTAGGTGTGTGGAGAGGAGGTGGTGTTCTCTAGGTGTGGAGAGGAGGTGGTGTTCTCTAGGTGTGGAGAGGAGGTGGTGTTCTCTAGGTGTGGAGAGGTGGTGGTGTTCTCTAGGTGTGTGGAGAGGAGGTGGTGTTCTCTAGGTGTGGAGAGGAGGTGGTGTTCTCTAGGTGTGGAGAGGAGGTGGTGTTCTCTAGGTGTGGAGAGGAGGTGGTGTTCTCTAGGTGTGTGGAGAGGAGGTGGTGTTCTCTAGGTGTGTGGAGAGGAGGTGGTGTTCTCTAGGTGTGGAGAGGAGGTGGTGTTCTCTAGGTGTGGAGAGGAGGTGGTGTTCTCTAGGTGTGGAGAGGAGGTGGTGTTCTCTAGGTGTGGAGAGGAGGTGGTGTTCTCCAGGTGTGGAGAGGAGGTGGTGTTCTCTAGGTGTGGAGAGGAGGTGGTGTTCTCTAGGTGTGGAGAGGAGGTGGTGTTCTATAGGTGTGGAGAGGAGGTGGTGTTCTCTAGGTGTGGAGAGGAGGTGGTGTTCTCCAGGTGTGGAGAGGAGGTGGTGTTCTCTAGGTGTGGAGAGGAGGTGGTGTTCTCTAGGTGTGGAGAGGAGGTGGTGTTCTCCAGGTGTGGAGAGGCTCTGCTAAGTGAATACGTTGCATCATCATCACGTACCTGACTGCGGGCTGGCCTGGGCCATGGGCTGGGAGCGCTGGGCAGGGTAGGTCACTTGGTGCGTCATTGGCCGGTACTGTTGCCCCGACGACTGGTACTGTTGCCCCGTCGACTGGTACTGTTGCCCTGACGACTGGTACTGTTGCCCCGACGACTGGTACTGTTGCCCCGTGTTGGGGTATTGTTGCCCAGTGTTGGGGTACTGTTGGCCAGAGGAGGGGTACTGTTGGCCTGTGTTGGGGAACTGCCCTGGAGGGTAATATGATACCTGGATCTGGAGGAGGTGGAAGAGAGGAGGAGAAGAGTAGGAGGAGGAGGAGGGGAGGAGGGTTAGTGAAATGGATTGAATGAAGAGGAAGAACAAGCCATAGAGAGGAGGTCAGAATCAACCACCTCTAATCATCATCATCACCACCACCACCAGTGACCTGAAAGGTGACGAGGGGGGGAGGGTCCATACCTGCTGAGGGGGCGGAGCCTGCATGTATCCCTGGGTGGGGGGCGGGGCTTGCATGACAGGCTGGGAGGGGGGAGGGGGGGGCGGTGGAGGGTGCCCCGAGGCGGGCTGGTAGCCAGACGGCGGGGCCAGGGGCTGGCCCCCCGGGGTCATGATGTAGCCTGTCTGGGGAGGGGGGTGCTGGGGCAGCACGCTGGGGACGGCCTGGTACATGGGGGCCGTCTCCGGGTTCTCACTGGAGCCCTGACGACTGAGGGTCATCTGGGTGAAGGGAGGGGCTAGGTCCTCACCCTGGGGGAGGGGAGGCAGAGACGGGAGGAGAGGGAGAGAGGAGGAGGGGCAGAGAGGAGAGGAGAGGGAGAGAGGAGGAGGGGCAGAGAGGAGAGGCATGGAGGGGGCGCAGTTAGAGTTACTCGCACGTACATCTGGACGACCACAGAATGATTCATCTTTCATGTTAACACTAAACAGATCCCAGTCCAGTCTCCTCTACTGTCTGGTAATGCATGACAGAGACAGAGAGGGAGAGACCGAGAGAGAGAGTAGTACCATGGAGTACTGCTGGGAAGGGGAGACCGGCAGGAGGACCTGGGGGCAGGATGGGCTGGAGTACGAGACAGGCTGGGTGGACTGCAGAGTCACCACCGGCTGGAGAGAGACGGAGGGAAGGAGAGAGAGGGGGAGGAAGAGGAGGAGGGAGAGAGAGAGAGGGGGAGGAAGAGAGAGAGGGGGGGAGGAAGGGGAGGAGGGAGAGAGAAGGGGGGAGGAAGAGGAGGAGGGAGAGAGAGAGAGGGGGAGGAAGAGAGAGAGGGGGAGGAAGAGGAGGAGGGAAAGAGAAGCAGAGAGGATTAGAACACAGAGGACAGGTGTGAGAGGTCAAAACAAACAGGGCTGAACAGTTTAGTTCCAGAGAATTCTGAACTAAACAACCACAGGGTTCAAACACAAAAACGCAAAACGGAATAACCATCCAGTCATCCATCCATCCAGCCAGCCAATCAGCCAACCAGCCAATCATCCATCCAGCAAACCATCCAGCAAGCCAGTCACACCTGAGCCAGCATATGGTTTCCCATGGGGTGCTGCGGGGGTGTGGGCAGCAGAGCAGTCTGGGGCTGGGGGGCCTGGGGGGCCTGGGGGGCCTGGGGGGGGCAGGGCAGCAGGCTGCGTCCCTGCTGGGGGGCTGGGGCCTGGGGACACTGGTCTGGGCTCGCCTGGGGCACACCTGGAGGACACAGCAACTCTGTTAAGACAAGGTGCTGTCTCACAAACACACACCGGGTTAAATATCACAATAAGCCATCTCATTTACATTTGTTTTATAACTATATAGAATAAGTTAGGTCATATTAAGTCATTAAAACGTTTAAATACTCATGCAGTTCACATCTCTAGCCACTAGATGGCAAACTGCTGTATGGTATGGCAGCTCTGGTGGCTCTACAGGTAACAGGTGGTCACTTATGTATGATCAAGTTCACTTGATCATTCTGTCCACTTCTCTCTACCTCTCTCCCTCCCTCCCCCCCCCCTGCCCCCCCTCCTTACCAGAGCGCCCTCCCCCCCCCCTGCTCCCCTCCTTACCAGAGCGCCCTCCCCCCCCCCCTGCTCCCCTCCTTACCAGAGCGCCCTCCCCCCCTGCCCCCCTCCTTACCAGAGCGCCCCCCCCCCCCCTGCTCCCCTCCTTACCAGAGCGCCCCCCCCCCCTGCTCCCCTCCTTACCAGAGCGCCCTCCCCCCCCCCTGCTCCCCTCCTTACCAGAGCGCCCTCCCCCCCCCTGCCCCCCTCCTTACCAGAGCGCCCTCCCCCCCCCTGCTCCCCTCCTTACCAGAGCGCCCCCCCCCCCCCTGCTCCCCTCCTTACCAGAGCGCCCTCCCCCCCCCTGCTCCCCTCCTTACCAGAGCGCCCTCCCCCCCCCCTGCTCCCCTCCTTACCAGAGCGCCCTCCCCCCCCTGCTCCCCTCCTTACCAGAGCGCCCTCCCCCCCCCTGCTCCCCTCCTTACCAGAGCGCCCTCCCCCCCCCCTGCCCCCCTCCTTACCAGAGCGCCCTCCCCCCCCCCTGCCCCCCTCCTTACCAGAGCGCCCTCCCCCCCCCTGCTCCCCTTCCTTACCAGAGCGCCCCCCCCCCCCCCTGCTCCCCTCCTTACCAGAGCGCCCTCCCCCCCCCCCTGCTCCCCTCCTTACCAGAGCGCCCTCCCCCCCCCCCTGCCCCCCTCCTTACCAGAGCGCCCTCCCCCCCTGCCCCCCTCCTTACCAGAGCGCCCTCCCCCCCCCCTGCTCCCCTCCTTACCAGAGCGCCCTCCCCCCCCCCTGCCCCCCTCCTTACCAGAGCGCCCTCACCCCCCTGCCCCCCCTCCTTACCAGAGCGCCCTCCCCCCCCCCCTGCTCCCCTCCTTACCAGAGCGCCCTCCCCCCCTGCCCCCCTCCTTACCAGAGCGCCCTCCCCCCCCCCTGCTCCCCTCCTTACCAGAGCGCCCTCCCCCCCCCTGCCCCCCTCCTTACCAGAGCGCCCTCCCCCCCCCTGCTCCCCTCCTTACCAGAGCGCCCCCCCCCCCCCCTGCTCCCCTCCTTACCAGAGCGCCCTCCCCCCCCCTGCTCCCCTCCTTACCAGAGCGCCCTCCCCCCCCTGCTCCCCTCCTTACCAGAGCGCCCTCCCCCCCCCCTGCTCCCCTCCTTACCAGAGCGCCCTCCCCCCCCTGCTCCCCTCCTTACCAGAGCGCCCTCCCCCCCCCTGCTCCCCTCCTTACCAGAGCGCCCTCCCCCCCCTGCTCCCCTCCTTACCAGAGCGCCCTCCCCCCCCCCTGCTCCCCTCCTTACCAGAGCGCCCTCCCCCCCCTGCCCCCCTCCTTACCAGAGCGCCCTCCCCCCCCCCCTGCTCCCCTCCTTACCAGAGCGCCCTCCCCCCCCCTGCCCCCCTCCTTACCAGAGCGCCCTCCCCCCCCCTGCTCCCCTCCTTACCAGAGCGCCCTCCCCCCCCCTGCTCCCCTCCTTACCAGAGCGCCCCCCCCCCTGCTCCCCTCCTTACCAGAGCGCCCTCCCCCCCCTGCTCCCCTCCTTACCAGAGCGCCCTCCCCCCCCCTGCTCCCCTCCTTACCAGAGCGCCCTCCCCCCCTGCCCCCCTCCTTACCAGAGCGCCCTCCCCCCCCCTGCCCCCCTCCTTACCAAGAGCGCCCTCCCCCCCCCCTGCTCCCCTCCTTACCAGAGCGCCCTCCCCCCCCCCTGCTCCCCTCCTTACCAGAGCGCCCTCCCCCCCCTGCCCCCCTCCTTACCAGAGCGCCCTCCCCCCCCCTGCTCCCCTCCTTACCAGAGCGCCCTCCCCCCCCCCCTGCTCCCCTCCTTACCAGAGCGCCCTCCCCCCCCCCCTGCTCCCCTCCTTACCAGAGCGCCCCCCCCCCCCCTGCTCCCCTCCTTACCAGAGCGCCCTCCCCCCCCCTGCTCCCCTCCTTACCAGAGCGCCCTCCCCCCCCCCTGCCCCCCTCCTTACCAGAGCGCCCTCCCCCCCCCTGCTCCCCTCCTTACCAGAGCGCCCCCCCCCCCCCTGCTCCCCTCCTTACCAGAGCGCCCCCCCCCTGCTCCCCTCCTTACCAGAGCGCCCTCCCCCCCCCCTGCTCCCCAGACTGTCTCCCCGGGTGAGGATGGAGATGCCTGAGAAGCTGGAGGCCTTGGTGACGGGGGGGCCGCAGGGTGCGGCTGGAGCTGTCAGAGTCGGTGCTGCTCCAGGGGCGAGGGTCCAGGCTCTTCACGTCGCTGTCCACGCTGCTCTGCCGACTGCTCGACGCACGGCTGGAGCTTTCACGGTTACCCCCTGGAGACGGGGGAGGAGGAGGGGGAGGGGGGGGAGGAGTTGAGGAGAGAGGGAGAGAGGTTAGAGGAGAGGATGTAGAGAGGGGGAGGGGTTAGAATAGAGGATGTAGAAGGGGGGAGGGGCAGTTTGGATGGACAAGGTGAAGAAGAGAGGATGGACACAGGAGGGGGGAGAACAGGGGGGGGAGTGATCAGCAACAAGTGAAGGAGACCTCAGGAACTGACAGGCCTGGTGGAGGAGGAGGTGGAGGAGGAGAGCAGCAGGATAGGGGGAGGAAGACTGGACATAAAGATGCAGATGTGGGCTGGCGTCTACATCAAGCAACATAACCACCACAGCTAACTCCACCACACACACGGACCCAGAGGAACACCCATGCAGGTAGAATGTGTTTAACACGGGACACAGGAGGGTTGAGGAAAGGTGAGGAGGGGTGAGAAGGAGGGGCAGGGAGGGGTGAGAAGGAGGGGCAGGGAGGGGGGGGCAGGGAGGGGTGAGAGGGGATCTCAGCAGACAGTGAACCTACCACAAAGACACCATGGACATCATCACATCCACAGGATGCCCAACACCATGCAGGACACCAACATGCAGATACAGCACACACACAAAACATAAATACTACCCATTTACTGCACAACAATCACACACTGCAACCTTGAGTGTACTGGTTACACTATGTAGACTACACCAAGGAAGTTACTATATGAACTCACTGAAGACCTTTCAGCTTTAGTACAGCACAGACCTTCACCTGACAGGTTAGGAGGACCCTAATCTATCTAACCCTGTCTATCATCTGACCCCATCTAACTTCTGAAGCTATCCAACTATAACCCTGTCTAATCCAAACCTCTCTTGTAAACAAGTTCACGTAAACACGTAGGTAAGAATGGACACGACATGGCAAAAAAAACTCGAACATCATAGAAAACGAGATAGAGTTTAACGCTGTTCACAATGTTGGTAGTTGAAAAGTCAACTACAAACGAAGGCCCAGTTTCCCAGACGTGAATGGTCCTCGACTAAAAACGTTTCCAATGGATACCTTCACTGAATTTCCCTCTTACTTTATGAATAGGCTTAACCAATGTCTGGGAAATTGACAAGACTAGAGACTAGTCTACATGTTCAGCCATCATAGAAATGGAGCGAATCTGTGTTGAAGTGTTTTTATAAAATGAACGGATGGAGAGAGGAGGGGGGCATTGTGAACTAATGCTGGGTTGTACGCGAATGAGCCGGCCTCTTTTAGGTGATTGCGGGAGCTGGCTTTATTTTTTTAAATATAGCCCATAGAAATTAAATGATTAGGCCAATGTTATAATGAAATAATGAATGATTTAAATTGTATTTAAAATAATGTACTAATTCAAAGAACAACCCAAAAATTATTATATAGGCCTAAAGGCGCACACATTCGTTTTGACTGTCTGATCAGCATCACATTCTGTTCCTGTCAATCATACACGAGGTGTCAACCAATTATACTGCATGAGGGAATGGGTGAGCCAACTCTCACACACACACACACACACAGACGAGTAGTCGAAACTCAGAGGAGAGCCGTAAGAAATCAGTGCATTTTTAAAGACATTGTGGTTAAAGGTAGAGTATGATTTAATTTAATAATTTAATTCGATTTGTTTTCAGAACTATCATAGTCAAAGTCATAGTTAAAATATGTATTTTTTTAAAGAGCCATTTGGGAGCCCAAAGAGCCGGCTTTGTTCAGTGAGCTGAGTCAAACGAGCCGGCTCACGAAAAAGAGCCGGAATGCCCATCACTATTGTGATTTTTTATTTATTTTCCCAGATGGAGAGAAGAGGAGGAACTAAACCTTGGTAGCTGGAGAGAGTTATGGGGGGGGGGGGGGGGGGGGGGGGGGGCGGTGGTACTTCATGAATTTCAGAGAAGCTGTAATTAATGGGGAGCTATTTTAAGACCTCCCTGCACAACGCGTTCTCTCTCTTTTCTCTTTCTCTCATTCTCCTTCTCTTCATCTCTAATTTCTCACTTCCTCCCACAACCTCCCCCCCCCCTCTACCACTCTATGTCTCTCTCTCTCTCGTGTCTCCCCTCCCCCCCTCTACCACTCTCTCCTCTCTCGTGTCTCCCCCCCCTCTACCACTCTCTGTCTCTCCTCTCTCGTGTCTCCCTCCCCCCTCTCTCCCACCCCTCTCTTTCGTTTTCTCCTCCCTCTTTCTGGCTCTGCAGACAAAGACCAGAGGACAGGATGGATCCAGCCTCACATCCTCTTCACCACTTCATCCTCCCCTGCTCCTCTCTATACTCTCATCCCCTCCTCCTGTATCCTCTCATCCCCTCCTTCCCTCCATCCCCTCCTCTCCATCCCCTCATCCCCTCCTTCCCTCCATCCACTCCTCTCCATCCCCTCATCCCCTCCTTCCCTCCTCTCCATCCCCTCCTCTCCATCCCCTCCTTCCCTCCATCCCCTCCTCTCCATCCCCTCATCCCCTCCTTCCCTCCTCTCCGTCCCCTCCTCTCCATCCCCTCATCCCCTCCTTCCCTCCATCCCCTCCTCTCTATCCTCTCATCCCCTCCTCCTCACAGCATGGTTTCATCTCTGTGCTTCACTTAGAGGATCACTGGAAGATGTTGCTCTACAGTTGTCTATAGTTACACTGTGCCTAGTAAACACAGACTGTTCCTGGTAACATATTCATTTAGCAAAGGCTTTTATCCAAAGTGACATAGGAGGGATTGAACCAGCGAGCCCCAGCTATCTCCAGTGTCTTGAGCCTGACCTCAGAAATACAGTTGAACTATGCACTTCTGATCCTTGATTTGCTGCAGTACTGTCTATGTGGACTATTTGTAGTACCAGGCTAGACCAGACCAGGCAAGACTCCCTCCCTCCTGGTAAGATGTGCTCTAGAGCAGTCAAACAGTCAGTAATATACACATCCCTGTCAGCCACTCAGTCAAACAATGACTCAGTCAGCCAAACAGTCGGTCAATGAGTCTGAACGTTGCATCCTCAGATCAGTCAGTCAGTGTAACAGCCAGTACAAGTACAGTAGCTACAGTCAGTTCCCAGAAACCAGAAGCCAACAAGTGAGTCATCCAGATGAGTCATTCAGTCATACAATTCAACCAGCCTGTAGGCCAGGGAGTGAGTCATCAATGACAGCCAGCCCGCCTGCCCGCCCAGTCATTCAGTCCTGAGGAAGCACAAGCCAGCCATGCATATTCTCAGGTGTTCAGCCAACAGCCCACACCAAGCCACACCACCAGCAAACACCACCACCACTGGAGACACACGACAGCCAGGCCAGTACCTAAACATCTGCCTCCTCTTTTGAGAGCTAGAGGTGTAGCCTTCAGTGGACAGTCTGCTGTTTGACATTGGGAGAAAAGTGCTGGGGTTACTGGATCGGACTGGAGAAGGAGAGGGGTGGGTGGGGGGACTGAGGGGGCGAGAGAGGGGGGATTGAGAGGGAGGGTGGGTGGGGACTGAGGAGGAGAGGGTGGGGTGATTGAAGGAGTGAAGGTGGACTGAGAGGGAGTGTGGGGGAGATTGAGGAGGAGGGATGGTGTCGAGTCCCCGGCAGAGAAACGCAGACGAAGCTAACCCTGACAGATGGAAAAGGCCGCGTTCTCTTTCCATCCCTCTCAGCACTTCAGCCTAATGATCTGGGTCCTCCACATTAGACTGGCTGGGACACAGGGAAGCTTCTCTATCTGCAGCCTCCACCCCACCCCAGCCCCCAGCCTCCACCCTGCCCAGACCCTAACCCCCACACCCAGAAACTAACTCCCCCACCCCACCCCATCCAGCCTTCACCCTGCCCAGACCCTAACCCCCACACCCAGAAACTAACTCCCCCACCCCACCCCATCCAGCCTTCACCCTGCCCAGACCCTAACCCCCACACCCAGAAACTAACTCCCCCACCCCACCCCATCCAGCCTTCACCCTGCCCAGACCCTAACCCCCACACCCAGAAACTAACTCCCCCACCCCACCCCATCCAGCCTTCACCCTGCCCAGACCCTAACCCCCCCCCCGCCAGACTACCCCTTGCTCCCCAGCAGACGCCCCCTCTCTAAGCTGAACTACTGAACACCACACACACTTATGACGCAAGTTCACTATTACAACCCCATCAAAACTTCCTCTACAGGAATTAAGAATTTATTTTATTTCAGATAGAACAGGGAAGAAATGGTAAATAGTATGTTGAGGGGGAGGGGGGGGGGTACAATAGTAGGTTACACAAAATCTACCTAGTCATCTATGCTCTGATTGGCTGGTAGGTCAGGATTAGGGACCTCCTTCTCTTAGGTGCTGTAACCTGATAGGCTAGTAGAGACCTCCTGCACTGTTGAATATTCTACCTTTGTCGCTTTGGATAAAGATGCTAAATGAATACATTTATTATTATTATTCCTCCGGGGAACACACAAGGGCTAACCCAGGGACAGGTGTCCAGGCATGTGCTTACCTGTTGTCGTTGATGTATCCATTCTGAGAGGACTGCAAAGGAAAAGACACCTGTACATTACCAATAGCTCCACCCATCCCAGCAGAGCTGGCTAAACCAAACTCACCCCAAGTCCTAAAGCTTAAGTTACAAATACACCGAAGAGGCCAGTGTCTACAGAGCTGGTGGGTAGAGGTATTATGTGGACTACCTACAGTTGACTTATTAAGTACTATAAGGGGAGTACTGGAAGGTTATGACTTATAACCTATTAGTAGGTCTAGTCTTTCTGTGCCCATGTTTCTCTCTCTTTCATTTAATCTCTCCTCTTTTTAATTCATTCATTCACTCTCTCCATCTATCTTCATCATCCTAATCAAGCCGGCCCGCTCCCTATCATACAGCAGAGTTAGTGTGGAGGGTGGGAGGAAGGGTTAGAGTTTTAGACCGCGCCCCGCCCCCCTCCGCAGTGTTGCTGTGGCGACCTACCTCCCTGGCGAAGATGCGGTCCCGTACCCTCTGGTACTCCTCTTCGCGCTCCTCGATGGACTTGCTGCGCCTCCCGTCCTGCAAAGGCACGCGGATCTGCCATTGGACGAGGAGAGGAGCGACTCACAACCTCATTGGACAGAAGCGGGTATTGACTAACTCATTGGCTACCAGTTGACTGAGACTAGGAGTCAGGTGGCTGAGCGGTTAGGGAATCGGGCTAGTAATCCGAAGGTCGCTGGTTCGATTCCCGGCTGTGCCAAATGATGTTGTGTCCTTGGGCAAGGCACTTCACCCTACTTGCCTCGGGGGAATGTCCCTGTACTTACTGTAAGTCACTCTGGATAAGAGCGTCTGCTAAATGTAAATGTATGTAAATGTATGAGACTAATTTACTAGCTTGACTTACGATGGCCTATCATTTTCATTATAACTCATATCATTAAGTCAAGCCAAACTGTTACTTACTAATTATCTGACTGGCTGGCTGGCTGATTTACTAGTTGACTAACTAATTGACTGACTGGCTAACAGTCTGATTGATTAACTGAATACATTTTCCTAGCTGACTGACTGGCTGAGTGACTGACTGCTTGATGGCAGCGTTTTCCTCTGGGTACCTGAGAGGGTCTGGGTACCTGAGAGGGTCTGGGTACCTGGGAGGGTCTGGGTACCTGGGAGGGTCTGGGTACCTGAGAGGGTCTGAGAGGGTCTGGGTACCTGGGAGGGTCTGGGTACCTGAGAGGGTCTGGGTACCTGAGAGGGTCTGAGAGGGTCTGGGTACCTGTGAGGGTCTGGGTACCTGGGAAGGTCTGGGTACCCGGGAGAGTCTGGGTACCTGGGAGGGTCTGGGTACCTGGAAGGGTCTGGGTACCTGAGAGGGTCTGGGTACCTGAGAGGGTCTGGGTACCTGGGAGGGTCTGGGTACCTGGGAGGGTCTGGGTACCTGAGGGGGTTTGAGAGGATCTGGGTACCTGAGAGGGTCTGGGTACCTGGGAGGGTCTGGGTACCTGGGAGGGTCTGGGTACCTGAGAGGGTCTGAGAGGGTCTGGGTACCTGGGAGGGTCTGGGTACCTGGGAGGGTCTGGGTACCTGAGAGGGTCTGAGAGGGTCTGGGTACCTGGGAGGGTCTGGGTACCTGAGAGGGTCTGGGTACCTGAGAGGGTCTGGGTACCTGGGAGGGTCTGGGTACCTGAGAGGGTCTGGGTACCTGAGAGGGTCTGAGAGGGTCCGGGTACCTGTGAGGGTCTGGGTACCTGGGAAGGTCTGGGTACCCGGGAGAGTCTGGGTACCTGGGAGGGTCTGGGTACCTGGGAGGGTCTGGGTACCTGGGAGGGTCTGGGTACCTGGGAGGGTCTGAGAAGGTCTGGGTACCTGGGAGGGTCTGAGAGGGTCTGGGTACCTGGGAGGGTCTGAGAGGGTCTGGGTACCTGGGAGGGTCTGGGTACCTGAGAGGGTCTGGGTACCTGGGAGGGTCTGGGTACCTGGGAGGGTCTGGGTACCTGAGGGGGTTTGAGAGGATCTGGGTACCTGAGAGGGTCTGGGTACCTGGGAGGGTCTGGGTACCTGGGAGGGTCTGGGTACCTGAGAGGGTCTGAGAGGGTCTGGGTACCTGGGAGGGTCTGGGTACCTGAGAGGGTCTGGGTACCTGAGAGGGTCTGGGTACCTGGGAGGGTCTGGGTACCTGGGAGGGTCTGAGAGGGTCTGGGTACCTGGGAGGGTCTGGGTACCTGAGAGGGTCTGGGTACCTGAGAGGGGCTGAGAAGGTCTGGGTACCTGGGAGGGTCTGAGAGGGTCTGGGTACCTGGGAGGGTCTGGGTACCTGAGAGGGTCTGGGTACCTGGGAGGGTCTGGGTACCTGGGAGGGTCTGAGTACCTGAGGGGGTTTGAGAGGATCTGGGAACCTGAGAGGGTCTGGGTACCTGGGAGGGTCTGGGTACCTGGGAGGGTCTGAGAGGGTCTGGGTACCTGGGAGGGTCTGGGTACCTGAGAGGGTCTGGGTACCTGAGAGGGTCTGAGAGGGTCTGGGTACCTGGGAGGGTCTGGGTACCTGGGAGGGTCTGGGTACCTGGGAAGGTCTGGGTACCCGGGAGGGTCTGGGTACCCGGGAGAGTCTGGGTACCCGGGAGGGTCTGGGTACCCGAGAGGGTCTGGGTACCCGGGAGGGTCTGGGTACCCGGGAGGGTCTGGGTACCCGGGAGGGTCTGGGTACCCGGGAGGGTCTGAGAGGGTCTGGGTACCTGGGAGGGTCTGGGTACCTGGGAGGGTCTGGGTACCTGGGAGGGTCTGGGTACCTGGGAGGGTCTGGGTACCTGATTATCGTCCTTGTCCATGCTGGCGTCATCCCTCTTCAGGATGAACTTTTTCTGGAAATCCATGTTCCTCTCATCCTTGATGTGCTCTGAAAACCTCTGCTCCGGGCTACAGGGAGGAAGAGGAGGTGGAGCAGGAGGAGAAGATTAGAGGGAGGGAGGAACAGGAGGAGGAGTGAGTAGGAGAACAAGGAGGAGGAAGAGGTGGAGGAGGAAGAGAAAGAGGACTAGGAAGTAGAGGAGGAAAACAGCAGAAGATTGATATTGGGATTCAGGTGGCTGAGCGGTTAGGGAATCGGGCTAGTAATCGGAAGGTTGCTGGTTCGATTCCAGGCCGTGCCGAATGACGTTGTGTCTTCACCCTATTTGCCTCGGGGGAATGTCCCTGTACTTACTGTAAGTCGCTCTGGATAAGAGCGTCTGCTAAATGACTAAATTAATGTTTTAAATGACTAAATTAAATTTATATTTAATTCTATTCTAATCCCACTTAGTACTGCTAGTTTATGTACCCTTAGTATTGTAGTGGCCGGCTATGGCCTGGTGATGGCGCACTGATATGATGTTACGATACACGTGTGAGATGAAGATAATAAAAGTTGTCGAGTTGCATCCTGATGGTTGTGTCCTTGAGTACCGAGTATATAGGCACAATACAAGTATAGATAGTCCACATATTTAAATTTTAGGTCCCTATATGTTTATTGTATGCACCTTCCTGCCAAAGCAAATTCCTTGTCTGTGCAAACTTTCATGGCGAATAAATCCCATTCTGATTCTAATATTGGTTAACAGCAGATTCAGTAGCTACTGAACACAGGAAAATAGTCTAGAAAATTGCATGCAGATCATATATCTATTCCTCCCACCCGCCCGCCACTCACATGCGTGTGTTTCCTGTCTTGTTGATGATGACGGCCTTGCCGGTCTGGTCTACGTTGTGATCCATGCCAAAGTAGGCGGCCACGCGGTGCAGCAGCATGCGGTGGTACGATGTCATCTGGGGGAACTTCTTGTACTGGTTACTGTGAGAGAGAGTATATACAGGTTACTGTGAGAGAGAGTATATACAGGTTACTGTGAGAGAGAGTATATACAGGTTACTGTGAGAGAGTATATACAGGTTACTGGGAGAGAGAGTATATACAGGTTACTGGGAGAGAGAGTATATACAGGTTACTGGGAGAGAGAGTATATACAGGTTACTGGGAGAGTATATATAGAGAGGGAGAGGGTGTATATACGTATATATATATTATACCAGTATTTTATAATATTTTCTACAGTTAAAGTGCCACTTCTTATCACATCTAGTGAAATACTGTAATCTGTCTGACTTTTTGAAGTAACAAACAAAAAGAAGGTATGTGTTGAGCTATGGTTTGTAAAAAGCCTAAAAAAAGAAAGGAAAGTCAAATGACTACAACTTTAGCCAACTTTTGTTCTGTACACCAAGCGATGCACAAACTAGGTCCTGTGAGTTTGAAGCACAGTACTCCAACAGAGCAACAGTGCTGCAACATGTGAATCAGCTGTGTACTAGAGTGAACTTTGTCTTCCTGTTTATACCTCCCATCTCAACACTACAGGCAGGGGCCCACTGTCTGAACAGGCTCCCACATCAACCACTATCACCATATTTATCACATTACAAAAACTAACTAAAAATACCCCAGGCAGAAGCCAACACGGGAGGCTAATATTAAACGTGAGTGAATGTTAAGAATGTGGCTCACTTGTCGTCATTAATGAACTCCAGGATATCTTGTTCTAGTTTGAGCAGCATCATTCGATCCCTGTAGGAAAGAGAGAGAGAGATGAGAGAGCAGAGGGAGAGAGGAGCGATGAGAGAGGTAGAGAGAGAGGGGTGAGGGAGACGGAGAGCGAGAGGAAACGGACATGAGTAGAGGAAGAGAGAGAGGGAGTAGAGGGAGAGAGAGAGGGAGTGTTTGCGTAGTAGTAAGGGGGGGGGAGGGTTGTAGAATGTAGAATGCAAGCCAGAGAAGATGAAAGCCAAGAGGCACCGCAATGAATACTCAGCCTTCCAAAAGGAGCAAGCAAGGAGTCCCCCCCCCGTCGCCCCACCGTCACACCCTCCCCTTACAAAACTACCTCTCACCTTCTCTTGTAAACATGTCCCATATCAGACCCCCTCCTCATACAAGAGCCTCCAGCCTTTTCTCCTAGTTATCTCCCCTACCAGACCCCCCCTATACAAGAGTCGGGCTGCCAACAATCTCTGGTACTGACATACTCTCATACCTGGGGTTGTTTTTCAGTGTGTTGACCAGAAACTCGTGCACGTCGATGCCGGTGGAGTCTGTGTACTCCTGACTGGAGTCTGAGGAGACGGAGGGAGGGAGGGAACAGATCATGTAAGAGAATGTAAGAGAGGGCAAAAGAGAGTAAAAAGAGAGGAAGAGAGAAACAGAGAGGGGGGAGAGAGATCCAGAGAGGGGAGACAGCCAGAAAGAGAGAGAGAAGAGGGAGGAAAACAAAGATAGGAGGATCGAAAGGGAGAGGAGGGAAGAGAGGAAAGTGGACAGAGAATGACGTCATTTAAGATGCTTAATATATCCCGTGAAGATGACACCAGCCAGCAGCTACACGGGAGGTCAAACAATCTCAGTCTCATGGTCTAGTCTGAGACAGGGCTAGACAGCAGACATAACACACTCCACAGTTCCTCAATACACACTTTCACAGGTTCTTTCTTCAAAATGGCCTTCTATCTTGTGATCTTTCCAAAATGGCATCCTTTCTAAGCTTCTCTCTACAAGAGAGACCCAAACCTCAACCCAGACCCCACCCCGACCTCCACCCCGGCCTCCACCCCGGCCTCACCGCGGGACAGCATCTTGCGAGGAGCCCTGTCCTTGTTCTTCTCCTCGTTCTCATACTCGTCCTTGGAGGACTTCTCTTCCTCCTTGTCAGACGGACAGCTGATATGCAGTTGGATGATGTCCTGCAACAACAGGCAGACCTTTCAATATCGTACCAACCACTACATTTTACCTTCTTCGTCCAGCCAGCCAGCCGGCCAGCAACAGAGCAACAGATTATCTGGATCCAAATAAACAATTCAACCAGTAAAAGGGTACCTGGGTGTCGGAAGGTCCGTCTATGGAGAAGGGTCCTGAGGATTCTTCACACACCGCAAGGCTCCTCACCAGCTTCAGCTTGGCGTTGGACTGAAACACAGATACAGTTGCTGTTACACTGTGACACAGCATAGTGGAGATCCAGTCCCTGTTACACTGTGACACAGCACAGTGGAGATCCAGTCCCTGTTACACTGTGACACAGCACAGTGGAGATACAGTCCCTGTTACACTGTGACACAGCATAGTGGAGATCCAGTCCCTGTTACACTGTGACACAGCACAGTGGAGATGCAGTCCCTGTTACACTGTGACACAGCACAGTGGAGATGCAGTCCCTGTTACACTGTGACACAGCACAGTGGAGATGCAGTCCCTGTTACACTCTGTGTAAACAGCATAGTGGACATGCAGTCCCTGTTACACTCTGTGACAGCACAGTGGACTAGAGATACAGTTCCTACACAGCACAGTGGACATACTGTTACTGTAACAAACATCATAGTAGAGATATTGTTACACTAGATCTTAAGGGCTTTACACACCAAAAGCAGTATCCGCTGTCCGAAACGCCTCTTTTGTATTAGTCATCGGTGGCAAGTAGTGCAGCATGCAAAGACGCAGGATTGTTGAGCGTTTTCCTGTGGATTGGCGGGTTTTGCGTCACTGTGATATTGTTAATGTTTTGGTCAACATCGGTGTGGATAAAGTCCTGACAGGCCTGGTATAAAAAGCGGAGATCAAATATTTTGCAAATATACTGCAAGCTAGCTGGTTAATTAGCTAGCTAGTGTGTGTGTGTACTTTTAATGTAAACCTGTGTGTTTGTCTGTATATGTATCATATAACTTTTAAATTATAAATAAAGCTCCTATATGTCCCTGGAGGCCCGACTTGAATTTACAAATAAAGTAAACCTATTACTGTATATTGTTCCTGTTCTTGTTTCTGTTGCTAGTTGGAGTCAACGGGGGGCGAGGCTTCTTATTCGTATTTTAGAGTTTCTCTTCCCTGGAACAGATTTCATGTTCCAACCGAGGGGGCTGGTGCTGTCTTGGTGTCTAGGGCTGCATCAAATATTCTTTTTGCTCTGCTAAATTGATGCACTAGTCCACACTTGACCGGTCGGGACCTTGTTCCAATATTCCTGTAACTGTTAGTTTCTCCTTGCATTCTCTCATTCCTGCTCTTTCCTGCCTTCGAATTCCTGTTCTCCTCTCTCTGTCCCCCCTCCACACATCCCCTGTGGTGTGGGGGGTTTGAGCTGTCAGCATCTGCCTGGTCGTCGGTCTGCCAACGCTGGACCTGGACCAAGTGGACTTCAGTCTCCCTGATGGACAACAGCGAGTTCCCGGTCCCTTTCCTCATCCCCCTGCCCCTGTGATGCTGCGCCAATCCCACCTAGCTAGCACTACCTAACTAGCAGTACCTAGCTAGCACTACCTAACTAGCACTACCTAACTAGCACTACCTAACTAGCAGTACCTAACTAGCACTACCTAACTAGCACTACCTAACTAGCACTACCTAACTAGCACTACCTAACTAGCAGTACCTAGCTAGCACTACCTAACTAGCACTACCTAGCTAGCACTACCTAGTTCAGCTGCAACTTAGTTACATGCATATCCTGAAATTATGTTTGGAATGTTTGACTTATCATAGAGCTATTCATATTGACATTAAACTGTTTGCCTCTGACAATAGCCTTTGCAGAGCATCCTACTGGAATATATGACTCTGTATTAAAACATGAGGTGGTCAAGATGGAGATACACAATTTAATTACACACTTTTGGAACAAAGCTATAACTGACAATTCATACAGTAACAGGGCTCTCAAGTTTTGAAGACAGGCAAGAGTGATCCCCCTCCGTCACTCTTAATTAATTAATTAAACATTTACATTTAGTCATTTAGCAGACGCTCTGATCCAGAGCGACTTACAGTAAGTACAGGGACATTCCCCCCGAGGCAAGTAGGGTGAAGTGCCTTGCCCAAGGACACAACATCATTTTGCACGGCCGGGAATCGAACCGGCGACCTTCTGATTACTAGCCCGATTCCCTAACCGCTCAGCCACCTCCCTCCCTAAACTAATTAATTGATTAATTAATTGCTTTTTACCTGACATCTTTGAAAGGCAGCAATGATTAATGCATCCATGGCCAGGATATCATTATAAAATATAACATGATTTTAAAAGTGACCTATAACATCAACTATTTAAAACACTTAAATGTATTTAGTGCTAATAAAATGATTAAGCCTATTTGGAAAGTGATGGTTATAATGTGACAATATGTCAGTCATCGTGTGATAACGAAAATATGACTAGGCCTAGACTACTTGTTCTGAGCAGGTGTTGTCAGTGAACAGGCTGTAAAACTGTTGGTTTAGTTACAGACACATGAAAAACTGATGCTAATTATCTGGGAAACATTTTCTAACAGCAGTCAAGTGATGCTCGAGCTCCAGTGGTTTGCTCTGTGGGTGAACGAAACTTTCGGAAGACGTTGTAGCAGAATCACGTGAACAATTCCAGGACATTCTTTTTTTTCATTGGTTATTTCGTTAAATCTTACCAAGATACAATAGTGCTATTTTCTGATTGGCTATTGTGTAGCCCCTTTCTTTTTTTTGATTGGCTTATAAGTGGCAGGCTCGACTAAGAACTCCAGGGGAGACGCGCCGATTCCTGCCGGTTCCATAGTGAGAGCGGCGCGGCCAGAGAAATTTAGGTTGGTGCTGCAGCATATTAAATATATTATAAATAGTTGTATAAGGAGTGCGTGACAATAGACCGAAATGAGTGACTGTCACGCTCAATGCGTGACACTTGAGTCATATACATTTACATTTTACATTACATTTAGTCATTTAGCAGACGCTCTTATCCAGAGCGACTTACAGTAAGTACAGGGACATTCTCCCCTGAGGCAAGTAGGGTGAAGTGCCTTGCCCAAGGACACAACGTCATTTTGCACGGCCGGGAATCGAACTGGCAACCTTCAGATTACTAGCCCGCTTCCCTAACCGCTCAGCCACCTGACTCCATATAACTGGGAGCTTTGCATATGAGGTTGGAACATATTTAAGAAAATATGGGAGTAGTCTTGCCAAACCAAGGAGAGCTGAAGAAGAAAGTGTAATTACACAGATCACCTCTCTTGTTCAAAAGCCTGTTGAAAGTCTCTTAGAGGACAAACCTGATCTGTGAGCTACAAAATAAGTTGGATGTTATGTATAAACAGAAAACAGAGAAAGCCTTTCTCAGATCTAGGAAGAAGTGGATTGAGGAGGGTGAACAAAATTCATCTTATTTTTTCAGGTTAGAAAAATACCACAAATAATACGATTCAACAATTGAATAGTAATGGATCGTCACAGATGATTCCAAATTCATCTCTAACTTTAGTTACAACTTCTACAGGAGTTTATATAACTAAGTATTGTGAGGTTTCCTCAACACTTTTTTTTGACTCTGGGGAATGTGAAATCACTTGGGGAGGCTGAGAAGGAACAGTGTGATGGCCCTATTATGGTTGAAGAAATAATTTATTCTATTGAACATCCTAAAAATAATAAGTCTCCTGGGACTGATGGTATATCTGCTGAGTTTTACAAAAATAATTCTCAACAATTGGCCAATTTTCTGTTGGAGATCTTTTCTGAAAGCATTGCGAATAATGCTCTCCCCCCCAGTTTGACTCAAGGTCTGATTACATTAATCCATAAACCCAAGAAAGACTTGCTTTTGCTCGATAATTGGCGTCCAATCTGTCTGCTTAATAATGATTTTAAAATATTAGCTTCTATATTTGCAAAAAGAATGAAGGCAGTGTTTGACTCAATTATTGAGGAGATCCAATCTGGCTTCATAAGGAATATACATATATATAATAATATCCGATTGGTGTTAGACCTTATTGACTATTCAGATTTAATCTTGGAGGATAGTTTTCATTATCTTGTGGCCTTGAGGGTTTAGGTTGGTTGAGGGGCAGTTCTATGGGCGTATGTGAAGCCCTCTGTGACATGCTTGCGTGTAAAAAGGGCTATACAAATACATTTTTATTTGATTTGTCTTCTTAGACTTCTATAAAGTCTTTGATACTGTGGTATGGTATGGTTCTTCCTCACAATCCACAAACTCTGCATCATTGTGACAATGTGTATAGGTGCTCACAGCTACAGAGCAGCAGTAAAGATCTATACTGTAGAAACGAGGTCAGGACAACACAGAAGTATTTCCCCCCCGCATAGCCCAGATACATAGAGCAGGTAGGGCAGGGTGTGTGTGTGTTTGTGTGTGTGTGTGTGTGTGTTTGAGTGTCAGAACCAAGCAGTGGATAACGTACGAGTGTAAGTGTGACAGCATGGCCCAGTTGTCCTATAATAGCCCCATAAGATTCTCAGTTCTACTGACCTGCTACTGGACTGAGCGCTCCACTGCCCCCCCTCCCCCTTCCACCTTGAAGAGGTTAAAGATGAAAGGGTTGCCCTCCCCTGTGGCCCAACTGTCCTTAAATAGCCCCATAAGACCCCCCGTCTTATGGGGCTATTTAAGGACAGTTGGGCCACAGGGGAGGGCAACCCTTGTTGACCTGAAGACTTGAAGCTTACACAACACAGTTAGCTGCAAGGTAACGACTGAATAGACAGCTGGGCTAGTAGCAGGTAGCTGGTAGCTATTTACAGTAGATGCTTTGCTGAAGGCTAAGTAGCAGCTAGCGGGAGGCTAAGTAGAGGCTAGCAGCTAGCTAAGATGCTGCTAGCTGGAGACAAAGTAGCAGCTATGTGGTAGCTAAGTAGAAGCTAGTCCATGGTGACGTTGCAGATAACGCTTTCTAACTTCTTACCTTGGCTCGTTTTCTAGTGTGGCCATGGTTTGAAGTCCGCCTCTGTTGAGGAAAAAATTTCAGTCAGTGGTACAGTTACAGTAAAGTGACATTTAAATTTAGTCATTTAGCAGACGCTCTTATCAAGAGCGACTTACAGTAAGTACAGGGACATTCTCCCCAAGGCAAGTAGGGTGAAGTGCCTTGCCCAAGGACACAAAATCATTTTGCACGGCCGGGAATCGAACCCACAACCTTCTGATTAATAGCCCGACTCCCTAACCGCTCAGCCATTTGACTCCCTATTCATCATGGTTTGTCATAATATAAACAAAATTCCCTTACAGAAGAATCAAAAAACAGAGTTGCAGAAATGTTTTATTGCGTAGTTGCTTATACATTATTTTCCCTTAGCCAGACATCATTTCTTGAGAAAATCTATCAAATAAATGTACGTGTCAAATATCTTAATGAATTATTGAGTGGTTTGCTAGCTAGCTGGCTGACTGTCTGGCTGGCTGTTTGGCTGCCGGTCTCTCTGGCTTACTGACTTGCTCTCTGGCTAGCTGGTTTGTCTGGCTGTCTGGCTGATTGGCTGGCTAGCTGGCTAGCTGGCTGTCTGATTAGCTGGCTAGCTGTCTGAGCCAGTGAAGGAGGTAGCTGCAGTCCTACCTGGGAGTCTTGTGCAGAGCAGTCTTCAGCCTCTATTCCCTCCCCCATGGTGCTCTCCTTGCCCTGGGGCTGGATCTGAGGCTGGGGCTGGGGGGAGGGCTGGGGCTGAGGCTGAGGCTGGATCTGAGGCTGGGGAGAGGGCTGGTCTGTGCTGGCTGCTGGGTCATCCAGCTGTCCACTCTCCCCCTCAGCCTGGGTGTGTTCTGCCAAGCTCATGGACATCATTTCAGGGGGGAGGGGAGGGGGGAGGGAGGGCACCCAGGCGTAGCTGTGGCAGGAGGGGAGGAGCTACAGTCAGTATTCATCAGCGAAGGGGAGGAGCTACAGTCAGTATTCATCAGCGAAGTCATAAATGCAGAGCAGATTCATACTACGCATCATTGCTGGATTACTGGTGCAACTGTAGGAATAAAATGTCAAGTTAACCTCAGCTAACATTCAACCTCAGGTAATATAGAACCTCAGGTCATATAGAACCTCAGGTAATATAGAACCTCAGGTAATATAGAACCTCAGCTAATATTCAACCTCAGGTAATATAGAACCTCACGTAATATAGAACCTCAGCTAACATTCAACCTCAGGTAATATAGAACCTCAGGTAATATAGAACCTCAGGTCATATAGAACCTCAGGTCATATAGAACCTCAGGTAATATAGAACCTCAGCTAACATTCAACCTCAGGTAATATAGGACCTCAGGTAATATAGAACCTCAGGTAATATAGAACCTCAGGTATTATAGAACCTCAGGTAATATAGAACCTCAGGTAATATAGAACCTCAGGTAATATAGAACCTCAGGTCATATAGAACCTCAGGTATTATAGAACCTCAGGTATTATAGAACCTCAGGTAATATAGAACCT
>NC_085018.1:24806130-24864360 GCF_963692335.1 Osmerus eperlanus
GTGAATGATAAGTTTGTTAGTCCATCTCCATAATGGATGTCATCCAGGAGGGAATCCTGGTCTCCTTCATTACTGAGGAGAGGGAGACCCTTTCCACTCACAACATGAGGACAAGCCACAAGACTACCTGGGTCTGAATACACACACACACACACACACACACAGGGGTTTGGAAGATGACACACTGGTTAGCTGCACAGTGGACCCTAGAGCCTAGAAGCAACCAGTCAGCCAGCATCCACACCAGATTAACCAGTCAACCAGCATCCACACCAGATTAACCAGTCAACCAGCATCCACACCAGATTAACCAGTCAACCAGCACCCACATATACCAGATTAACCAGTTAGCCAATGTCCACACATACAAAATTAACCAGACAGCCAGTACCCACACATACTGGGCTAACCGGTCAACCAGCCAGCATCCACATATAGCCCATATTAACCAGTCAACCAACATCTACACTACTAGCTCAGTTTAACCAGTCAGCCGTGTCCTAGTCCTAGTCCCAGCCCTAGTCCTAGCCCTAGTCCTAGTCCCAGCCTAGTCCTAGTCCCAGCCTAGTCCTAGTCCCAGCCCTAGTCCAGGCCTCGGAGGGGCACATCCAGTGCCTCAGTGTGTCAGAGGGTCTGAACATCAAGCAGGCTGAGCCAGCAGCCATACAGACTCCTAACTGGCACACAGAACTGTGTCAGAACTGGCTGAGATCCTGTCCTCAATACTCCACTAACATGATGTCATCTATGCACTTCTGCTAGTTTAGTATGCAAGCAGAAAGAGGGGGAGAGAGACAGAGGGAGAAAGTAGGAGAGAGAGAGAGAAGAAAGAAAAAGAGCGCAGGGAGAGAGAAAGTGAGAAAGAGAGAGCGGTGGAAAGAGATGAGGAAGAAGGAAAAAATTCTCAATGATGAAACAGCCTGTGCTGTTACACGATTGGAGCAAGCCTCCACCAATGGGAGACCCAGCTCCATGGCAACAGGCTCTGTCACCAAGAGAAAACCAGAGATCTCCCTCTACACCTCATCCCTCCCTCCCTCCCTCCCTCCCTCCCTCTCTCTCTCTCTCTCTCTCTCTCTCTCTCTCTCTCTCTCCCTCCCTCTCTATCTCCATCTCTCTCTCCCTCCCTCTCTATCTCTCTCTCCCTCGTCCTCACCCCCCTTGTCCAATTATACTGCTCTGTGTACTTACCAGTGTACCAAAGAACATAACACGCTGGCTCAATAACAAACACACACACACACACACACACACACACACACTGGTGAATTGCATATTGATGACACTAACTCAATGTGTCTGCTCTGTAGTTACATAACACTACTGAAACCCTAAACTGTGCTTCAGTACAGTACAACAATACAACACTACACTACACTGTACAACAATACACTACATTGTACAACAATACACTACACTGTACAACAATACAACACTGCAGAAAACAACAATATACCACAATATACAACACTAAATGACATAGTAAACTGCCGCTCACAAGGCCTACATTGAACCAAGTTGAAGTTCACCCTGGACCAGGCAGCCTGTGGATGCAGGAAGATTGTTGAGAAGTCAGTCAGGCGACTGCTAAAACCAGTCAGCCAGTCTCCTTATAGAACCAGCCAACCAACCAGCTTTGAAAACCGTCTTTCTCTCTCTCCTACACCCTCTCAGGCCCTCCCCCTCATCCTCTCTCATGCTCTCAGCCCCTCCTTCACCTACGGCCATTTGACTTGAGTGAGTTTGTCTTCTGTCTGTCTGCAAACTGAACAATCGAAATGTCTTTAAACCAAATTAAGACTCAACAATCCATACAAGCATGAAAGAAACAGAGTTTGCAAAACAACAGAGAGAGAGAGCGAGAGTGAGAGGGTGTGTGAAAGAGAGAGAGAGAGAGAGACAAGGATGGGGTGGTGAGTAGGGCAGGGGGTATGGGAGGAGGAGAGGCGTGGATGGAGGAGAGGAGGATGGGGAGGGAGACATGATGCGGGTTCCATCTTCATTTTGAGGAGGAGGAGCCTGTCTCTCATGCATGCCAGCAGTCAGCGGAGGAGGAGGAGCCTGTCTCTCCTGCATGCCAGCAGTCGTCGGAGGAGGAGCCTGTCTCTCCTGCATGCCAGCAGTCGGAGGAGAAGGAGCCTGTCTCTCCTGCATGCCAGCAGTCAGAGGAGGAGGAGCCTGTCTCTCCTGCATGCCAGCAGTCATGGACAGCAGGAAGTGGTAGTCAGGTGTGAATGGAATAGAAACAGTTCAAGCAGGAGGACAACCACAGCAGCTTTGACTGAGAACCTGCTTACAACAGCACCCACTCCAGGGCCTGCTATTGATTTGTCCTTCCCTCCGCCCGCCCTCCCTCCCTCGGCTCTGATTCCTGGGAGAGCGTTTTCCCAGGTAGCAGGATGCAGCCCACTCTGCATGCTAAAACAGTCCGTGGAAAAAGACGGAAAGAGGGAGGGAGGGATGATCACCAACACCCAGTCATAGCCTCTGAAGAGAGGAGAGAGGGGCTGATGGGGAGAGAGAGAGAAAAAGAGAGACAGAGAGAGAGGGTGGAGGGGGGCAGGGGGGGGAGGGAGGGAGGGAGGGAGGGAGGGAGGGAGGGAGGGAGGGAGGGAGGGAGGGAGGGAGGGAGGGAGGGAAGGAGGCTGGTCTTAACAAGCCCTGTGGTTGCTGCTGGCCAGCTGCTCCAATTCCTCTTCATCATCATCAATGACGGCTCAACATCGTCATCTTCATCCAATCAACATCATCATCATCATCAATAACAGCATCAGCGATCTACATTTACATTTAGTCATTTAGCAGACGCTCTTATCCAGAGCGACTTACAGTAAGTATAGGGACATTCTCCCCGAGGCAAGTAGGGTGAAGTGCCTTGCCCAAGGACACAACCTCATTTGGCACAGACTTGGCACAGGAAATCGAACCGGCAACCTTCTGATTACTAGCCCGATTCTCTAACCGCTCAGCCACCCGACTCCCGCGATTGGACATGATCTCCCATGACACCAGAGAACACACACACACGCCTGGACACTCAGATAAACACACACACTCGAGAACGTATGCACACACAGTGTCCAGCAACACTAGCGAAGGCTGTCTGAGTAACCAGTGGAGGGGGGAGAGGAAGGAGAGAGGAAGCGAGGGAGAGGAAGAAGGAGGAAGAGGAGGGAGAGGAAGAAGGAGGAAGAGGAGGGAGAGGAAGAAGGAGGAAGAAGAGGAGGGAGAAGAGGAGGGAGAGGAAGAAGGAGGAAGAAGAGGAGGGAGAAGAGGAGGGAGAGGAAGGAGGAAGAGCAGGAAGAGCAGGAAGCAGTTTCTCCAGCCCTGCCTCAGCTGAGGCCATGATGACGCTATTTATAGGAACAGAATTTTTTATTCAAGAGGCTTCACTGCACTTTCCCTCTCTCCTCCGCTCTTATTCTATCTGGTTCACTCTCTCTCTACACTCCTCCTTCACTCTCTCTCTACACTCCTCCTTCACTCTCTCTCTACACTCCTCCTTCACTCTCTCTATACACTCCTCCTTCACTCTCTCTCTACACTCCTTCACTCTCTCTATACACTCCTCTTTCCTGTTTTTCTACCCCGTCCTTTCAATTTCCCTCCCGAACACTGCATCCTGGGGTGATAAAGTAACCTGGACAGAGAGAGGCAGGTGAGAACCTGGACAGAGAGAGGCAGGTGAGAACCTGGACAGAGAGAGGCAGGTGAGAACCTGGACAGAGAGGCAGGTGAGAACCTGGATAGAGAGAGGCAGGTGAGAACCTGGACAGAGAGAGGCAGGTGAGAACCTGGACAGAGAGAGGCAGGTGAGAACCTGGACAGAGAGGCAGGTGAGAACCTGGACAGAGAGGCAGGTGAGAACCTGGACAGAGAGAGGCAGGTGAGAACCTGGACAGAGAGAGGCAGGTGAGAACCTGGACAGAGAGAGGCAGGTGAGAACCTGGACAGAGAGGCAGGTGAGAACCTGGACAGAGAGGCAGGTGAGAACCTGGACAGAGAGAGGCAGGTGAGAACCTGGACAGAGAGAGGCAGGTGAGAACCTGGACAGAGAGGCAGGTGAGAACCTGGACAGAGAGAGGCAGGTGAGAACCTGGACAGCACGCTGACTAGCGAAGAGGTTTGTATTCTTGTTGCAGTCCGGTATGCTATTTCTCTTCTCCAGCGAGGCTGTTTCATAACAGCCCCACACACACGTGTCTCTCTCTCTCTGTCTCTCTCTCTCTCCTCCATGTACGTAAGCAGAGCGAGGGGGTGCCCTCTCCCTCGTCATCCTCCTCTCTTCTCTGCGACAGCTGCGGCAACGCCCCCTTCCGCCCCCCTCGCCTCTCCCCCTCTCCTGCTCCCCCCGCCCCTCTCCTCCTCCTACCCCCGCCTACAGCAGGGAGAGACAGTAGCAGGGAATTCCTCATTACCTCACCACTGGCCTCCACAAAGTGTGTGTGTGTTTGTGGGCGTTGGTGAGCCTGCACAAAACACACACACACACACACACACTGTATGCCATCTACTTCTGCAACAGCGAGTGTCTTAAACGGTGCAGGGAGTCTGTAAATAACCTCCTCCACACTCAGTCTCAGAGAGAGAGCTCTGGTTCATACTGCTCCTCTCGTCCTGTCCACCCCAGCATTACCAAACTGTCATCAGCCTTGCCAAACAAAGCAGTTTCCCACATATCAGAAGGTGCTAGAAAGACTTAATCCCACCAGAGGAACAGAACGTCCCAAACGGCAATGAGCCGCGCGAGGTACAACACAATCATAACAACAATAATAATCATAATTTTCATAATAATATTCCTCCACTTGCTTTAACTGTCTGTCTGATCCGAGCTGAATGCATGGAAACAGTGCTGTATGTAGGCTAGATACACACACACACACACGCATGTACGCGCACACACAAACGCGCACATGCACTCACACACGCTTGCACACACATCTTACTGTCATTAGAGTGTAGGTTCCTGATGTGGGTAGCAGGACCAGGTGTCAGAGGAAGACAGAAGTTGGTTAGAGCTGATCTGAGAGCAGGCGCTGCGCTGACGAGATCTCTGTCTACAGAAACACCACCAGACATTCCATCCCCCACGGCAACCAAATGATGGTTTTAGAGGGTGGTGGATCTGTTTCTCTGCGCTCTCTCTCTCTCCCCCCCCCCCTCTCTCTCTCTCTCTCTCTCTGTGTGGTCGTCCCTCCGCTCCGCCCCCGGTCGTCCTGTCCCGGCCCTGCTCTACGAGGAGGACTGTTCTCTTCTTCAGGATTCTCGTGTTTTTCTGAATGAAGCACTAGCCTGCATGAATCCCGCTCTCTGTCCCCGCTAGCTCCCTCCTTCTCTCACTACATCACACGCTCACCGCTCGCTCCCTTCCTTCTGCTCCCTCCCTCCCTCTCTTCCTCCCTACTTCTCTCTCCATCCCTTCCTCCTTCTGCTCCCTCCCTCCCTCTCTCCCTCTCTCCCTCTCTCCCTCCCTTCCTCCCTACTTCTCTCTCTCTCCCTCCCTTCCTCCTCCTCTCCCTCCCTCCCTCCCATCTCATGTCTGTCTCCTTCCCCTCCCTCTATCCCCACCCTCTCTTTCACCCCGCTGCACTGACAGCCAGGCCAGTATGTGTGGGAAACCCCAGCTTTAACAGGCTGTCACACAGTCCCCTGGCCAGACACAGAACCAGCCTGTTAACCAGCCAGATAACCAGCCTGTTAACCAGCCAGAGAACCAGCCAGAGCACTAGCCAGAGAACCAGCCTGTGAACCAGCCTGTGAACCAGCCTGCAAACCAGCCTGTGAACCAGCCTGTGAACCAGCCTGTGAACCAGCCTGCGAACCAGCCTGTGAACCAGCTTGTGAACCAGCCTGAGAACCAGCCTGTGAACCAGCTTGTGAACCAGCCTGTGAACCAGCCTGTGAACCAGCCTGCGAACCAGCCTGTGAACCAGCTTGTGAACCAGCCTGTGAACCAGCTTGTGAACCAGCTTGTGAACCAGCCTGTGAACCAGCTTGTGAACCAGCTTGTGAACCAGCCTGTGAACCAGCCTGTGAACCAGCTTGTGAACCAGCCTTTTCCCTGTCTGGACACTGCTGAAGCTGCAGGACTGAACACAGTCTACCCTGCAGAGAAGCACCAAACCATGGGGAAGTAAAAGACAAGGGCTGGGTAGAGCTCTGTGGTAATGTGTTGGACTGCAGATCAACAGGCTGCAGGTTCAAATTCCCCCCCTCTCCTTCCTGCTTCGGATAAGCATGTGTTAAATTAATGTGTTATCACATGGCCCCTAAGGAGTTGTGTTTAGGTGCTATGTCACTGACAGAGAGCTGTCACACAACACATTATATTATTAGGGTATTAGTGGTAAACCATCCTACGTCACTAAAACATGGCTATGTCATACGAGTACATATCGGACATGCAGATATGTATTAGGGGTGGCAGAATTTATTTTATTCACATTTGAACTGTGATTCAGTCTGCAAGCGATTCATATTGATTAGCAAATTGATGTGAATCGATTTTATTTTTATTTTTTTTATCGAATCGTGACCCCAAGAATCTAATCGAAAGGTACCCAAAAATCCCCACCCCTAATATGTATATTGATGGTTTTTATTTATTTTTCTACCCCTGAGCTATACCCATCCAAACCATATCCTTTGTGTGGTGAGAATATTCCCTGCAGGAACAGTGATGATTCAACACAGGACTGGAAGTGTGTGTGTGTTTGTAGGTGTGTGTGTGTGTGTTGGAAAGTCTCTGGTACCTTTTATTCCAGAAAGTAGCAGAGCCACAGAGAAGAGCGACTGTACTACTCCATAGTTACCAACAACAAGCCCTAGCAACCACAAGAATCACCAGCTGAGCTAGCCAATTAGACTTCACTACGCTAGATAGCTTTCAACCCTCATTCACTGGGAATGGCATCCACAGGTCATATGTCAAACCAAATAGCCAACAAACTTGATACGTGGGTCGTGATTGTATATCTTTGAAATCTACATTACAAGCATATTGATTCACCATAAACACTATGTTTCTCACAAACATGATTTTTGAATAAACTATAATGTCATGTATTCATTTAGCAGACACTTTTATCCAAAGTGCCTTACAGAGCGGATTTGAGTCCATGACTTTGATCTGCAGGGAATTGCTCTTCATATCAAACAGACTTGTTCCTTCACTCATAATAAGTTGGCTAATATTAGCACAGCTGAGCCTTGGAGCTCATTGGTGCACAGTGAGGAAAGTCAGAGCTGCAGGTTGTGTATGGAGGAAGTAGCCTAGCCCATGTCCTCACTGTACAGCAAGGTCTATTCCTCACAACAACAAAAAAAAACCCTATCCTCAACACCACCTTATCATCATCATCATCACCAACACCACCTCATCATCATCATCATCAACACCACCTCATGGCCAGAAGAGATGCCCTGGCTAACTCTGATTAGCAGAGTGGTTAACATGATCAATGCCTATGTAATGAGGCATTGTGGGAGAAGCAGGGAAGCCACTTGGTGTTGAACACCAAGCCTAATCACAGTGGACCATCTGGCTGTTGAACCACTTAAGAGGAGTAGCTGGCGGTTCAGAGGGCTACTTCCTCCATGCTGGCACAGGCTGTGTGGGTTAGGTTCCAGTTTGTGTTCCTTTCACATGTTGGGCGCTATCTGTTGCTCTGAGTCCAGGTGGTGACTTGTTCAGAGGCTATGACTGGGTGTTGGTGATCATCCCTCCCTCCCCTTCCCTCTGTGTTCCTTCCTGTCCTCTCATTGCGCCCCGCTGCCTCAACTTCTTGTCGTTGCACCAGTGAGATGGGTGACAGGCACCGACAGGGTCGGCACGACAACACACAAGTCAGGAAACCAGTCGCCTCCCTCTTTCTATGATCCATAATTTACATCTAACAAACAATAGAAGGAGAGAAACGCAGATAGGGAAGGATTGAGAGAGAAAGGATGTAGGACACACAGACAAGAAGATACCAGGAAACATAAAAAGAAACAGAGGGAGGGAGGGAGGGAGGGAGGGAGGGAGGGAGGGAGGGAGGGAGGGAGGGAGGGAGGGAGGGAGGGAGGGAGGGAGGGAGGGAGGGAGGGAAAAAAGAGAAAAGTAAGAGAAAGAGAGAAATAAAGAGCACAAACAGATAGAAAAAGCCATAAACAGAACCTACAGCGGCAGAGAGAGACATGAGCGAGAACACAAGAGGAGACAGAGAGCGAAAGGAGAGAGATTGCGGGAAAAAGAAAAGAGACACAGGGAGAGAGAGACAGAGATAGAGGGAGAGAGGGAGAGAGCACGAGAGAGAGGGAGGGAGAGAGAGAGCACAAGATCGACAGTGAGTGAGAAAGAGTGTGAGAGAAAGAGAGAGCGAGAGAGAGTGCGGGAGAGAGTTAGAGAGAGAGAGAGAGAGAGAGAGAGAGAGAGAGAGAGAGAGGTAAAGAGACGGAGATAGAGAGAGCAGCAGCAACACTCTCTGTGCTCCAGCAGAGATCTATAAATAGTTCTTCAAATCTCTCTAGAAAAAGCCACACTGCTGCTGCAGACAGAGACAGAGACAAGCTGCGCATGCCTGCTTCACAAACACGCGGAAAAACAGCCTTCATTTAGGCTTTTTAAATGGTTTTAATACTTACTGAATGAAACCATTCGCAATGAAACCATCAGATACCCGATCAGAAACACCAACTCTGGTTGTTTAGTTTGTAGGTAAATCAAAGATTCTAAATCTCAAGGAAAAAACCATCTAGGTAGAAACTGTGCATTTGTTGACTGTAACCATGGAAAAGAAGAATCTGAATCCCTGAAGCAGGATGGCGACAGGAAGCCAGGACACGCCCTCTCGTCCACTGTTACATTCACAGGCGTGAAGACTACATTTACATTCATGCATTTAGCAGACGCTTTTATCCAAAGCGACTTCCAAGACAGAGCTTTACAAAAGAGCATAGGTTACTGATCCTAACAATGAGATAGCCCCAAACATTGCGAGCAGCCAAAACATCATTGTGAAAAACCAAATAAGTGCCAAAGGGAGGAACCATAAGAGCATGCAGTTAAACAAGTTACAATTAAACAACATGAAACTCAAAAAGTGCAAGAGTGTACCTGTAGAAAAAAACAATCAACAGTAAAAGACTACTGGTTTAATAACACCTACTAGAGACTGGTCTCTAGGGTCCGCTCTACACACACACACACACACACACACACACACACACACACACAGACATACACACACATACACAGGCTTGTTCAGACACTCCTTCTCTCTCAAACCCTACTCATAGGATAGGTTCCACACCATCCCACTGTACATGATCAGCTTCTTACACCAGCACCACTGTACTCACCAGCCAGCCCACAGCCTTCAATTAACCAATCAATTCATCAGTCAACCGCTGAGTAGCTGTTACCATGGTTTCCAACTGAATGTCGAGGAGTCTATGGTGTCAGTTATTCTTGATGTACAGGTCACAAGGTCAGGCCACAGCTAGGGGCAGAAAGCCAACATAGCTCTCTCTCTTTCTCTGTCTCTCTCCCCCCCGCTCCATCTCTCTCTCTCGCATCTCTCTCTCCCCCCCTCTCTCTCTCTCTCTCTTCCATCTCTCTCTCTCCCCATCTCTGTCTCTCTCTCTCTCTCTCCCCGTCTCTCTCTCCCCCTCTCTCTCTCCCCCCCCTCTGTCTCTCTCTCCCCCTCTCTCTCTCCCCCTCTCTCTCTCTCTCTCCCCCCCTCTCTCTCTCTCTGTCTGTCTCTCATGAAGCAAGGGACTTTTAGAGACACAGGACTACAATGACAATATTGATTGGAGGCATTAATCCACCACGTATCTGTACAACTGTACCACTTTACAACTGTACTACTGTACAACTGTACCACTTTACAACTGTACCACTTTACAACTGTACTACTGTACAACTGTACCACTTTACAACTGTACGACTGTACTGGTACAACTGTACCACTTTACAACTGTACTACTTTACAACTGTACCGGTACAACTGTACTACTTTTTTTTCTAGTTTTTCTGTACTACAGGTAGACAATTAACTATCACAACCACGTCATCAAGTTCAATCCCACCACGTCCCTGGTTCATCCAGCTGTTTCAAAGACAGTTAAATTGCTGCTGCGTGTTCACATTCTGCAGTACAGGATATGATCCTACAAGCCTGGACACACTTCCTGTGGAAATTATACAGAACCAGAAAAATAAACTTTAACGAGGTGGACTGAGTCACTTGGATCTGTTTCTACACGGTTTATAAGCGGCTGTGACCGAGGGGCTAAGCGAGGTCGCTGTCCAGGTGCTGAAACCGGCACCGCGGTTCTCTCCATCTCGGTCCATTTTTGATGCAGGATGCAAAACATGCCTCGATCAGAATGAGCCAAATGTCAGATGCAACATCGGTCTAAATAGGGGTCATCTATAAACCTAAAGACACCATTAGCTGTCAGCAATCTAGTCAGATCTGACAGTGGTTTGGCAAGCTAACTGGGCAGGCGGAAAACAAGGGCGTTTTGGAAAAACTATTAACGTTACAGATTATATTACTTAGAATATACTACTTACCAAGGGTAAAGACGTCCACTGGAGTCTTGTGGCAAACTTGTAGTGTTGCTACCTCTGCTATGTGGAACTAGGTTGACGTCTGTGTGGGCAGGAAAGGTGTCATAGCGTTAAGAGAGCGGTAGCAAGCGAGTTGATACACTGTCACTGACAACAAGCAGCGAAGATTAGCTAGCTGGCTAGCAACAGCAAAGCTGACAATGAAATACATCTGAATAAAGGCTGCTATTCACCTTTTTGGCAGCCACCGTTAACAACTTGTAGTTGGAGCTAGTTAGCTAGCTGTCTGTCTACAACAGCGGGGTCTCTTTCAATCAATCAAGTACATACATAGAGCGTTAGCTTCAAATCAGCTTGGCAAGCCTAACGTCATTAGACATTAGCTACGAATCGGCGGCTAGCTAACTCGCGTTAAAATAATCGAGAGACATATCATACGGCAAGACAACGTCCAGAATCGGCCAGCACTACTCCTTGTTGTTGCTAGTAAACCCTCACATTGTTAGCTCTATCTATCTAGATTGCCAGCCGTCTAACTAGCTCTACAGTTTTTAGCTAGACTAGCATGTACAGTTGGCACAACGCAAGACAGCGACTGTCAAAACATAGCCCACCGCGTGAGAGGGACCCGAACGTTTGGACCACACCGAGAATGAAAACAGTCAGTAGAAAAGGCTTTCTACTGGCTGTTAGAAAGAAATAATTTAAAAGAAAAACGTAGCAAACAATACGGCTAGGGGCTTTAAGTAAAATAAAATAAAACTAAACGAGTCCTTTAATTCCCCTCTGCTCCAGCTTCTGCGCGTCGGCGTCATTCATCTGTGTAGCGAGCTGTGTAACGTTACTACGTTGGTAACGTCATTTTATTCGCCAATTAAATCCACCTGTGTGTAAAATTGATGCATTTAATATTAAATGTTGTTAACCTTATGGCGTATTATATTGATAAATACAGCAACATATTATAAGGAGGATATGGCGTAGTCGTGCATAGCTCGAGCAAATCTGATCCTTTCTAATTTGCAGTAAACATTAGATGTCTGTGCTGCTTTGTGAATGTGCTTGTATCAGGCCCCGTTTGTGTCTTAGTTGGTCTTAAATTAGTTTGTCAGAGGCGTTAATAATCACATATCCTCCCAACCTGTTGATCATTTGACCAGTAGGCTATTGCTCCTTGTGTTTGTGTGTGTGTGTGTGTGTGTGTGCGTGTGTGTGTGTGTGTGCGCGTGTGTGTGTGTGTGTGCGTGCGTGCGTGCGCGTGTGTGAGCATGCACTCACCAAACTGTCTTAGAAATACATAAAGATGAATCATTATAGCATGATTTGGCTAAATGAAGCCTTTAAAATTGGGCCACAATGGCGTGACAAACTGGAATCCTTCTGTAATGTTAATGTCAAATCGTGTAATTTCAGGAAAATGCTAAATATTTAATCAGTTGCTGGTGGTTGAATGGACTTGCAGTGACTCCAGAGCCATATATTTCTCTCAATGGCTCTGAGTGAATCATGTTGGACTAAGTGCGTTTCACTTTCTACATCTCTCCACAAGGCGACGCTCAAGAACTGACTCAAATGCTTCCTCCAATCTGTACCAAACACTAACATCAAATCTTTTTAGTTAATTTTGTGTGGGTTATTTATGACTACTTCCAGGACAATACAATGACACATTATTGTATGTTTTACAAATCCACGACATTGTGAGTTTTGGGTATCTGTGACTAAAGATATTGAAACATCATCATTGGAAACTTGGTCTGTAAAGTTTGTCCTTTTACAGAGCGCGGGCTTAGGTTGATGTTAGTCTGATAAACATGCTCGAGTCGTTTCGTCCACTATCTATTATGTAATTAAATATTAAACAGTGCAGCGAAATGTATTCCACGGATCAGGATCGGCCACCAAAGCGGGGCGTGCTGCATTTTCAAGGGGTGACCAGGAACCAGGGCCCGTCTGTTTGTGGACCCACACACCGCCAGACGCGGACTCGTAAATGCCTGGAGGTCTGAACCTCGGGGCAATCCTTGATGGTTTAGGTTGGCTGAGGGGCAGTTCTATGGGCGTATGTGAAGCCCTCTGTGACATTGCTTGTAAAAAAGGACTACAAATACATTTTTATGTTATTTGAACCCCACCCTAAGTGTCCTTATAAGTACTTATAAGTATTGTATTCGAAGTATACTATACTTTAAGTAGCCTTCTACTACATTAGGCCTACTATAAGTACTATACCCTTCTATAAGAAACACTATTGTTTAGTTCTTAGGAATAGTTAAACTTCTGTACCTTTACTTAATTTAAGATTCGTATATGTTTAGTGTTTGCACCTCCCTGCCACAGTAAATTCCGTGTTTGTATAACATACATGGCGAATAAACCGAATTCTGATTCTGATTCTATAATATGAGAACTATACATTTATTGAGATGACTAAAGGGTATTTTCTGAAAATCGTGGGGTATTTCAGACAGTTCCGATATTGTAATAATGTAACTGGAAATCAAACACAGACACACATTGTACAATGACGTGACTTTATTTCCTCAGGTAGCCTATAAATCAACTGTCGACCGTGTTCTACATTTCTCACAGCAGCAGGAGCTATGATTCGTCTCATCTTACTGAACAGGGGGGTAGGGGGACATAATTGCATAATGTATGTGATACGACACGTGCTGCCTTTCATTTTACCAGGTGTTGAGATTGAAAACTAGGGTAAAGGGCACTGCAGCTGAACTTCGATCAATCATCGGTAACGTTACTTTTCGGCTCCTTGCCATCGGGACTTTTCATTGCGTCATGTCGTAAGACTACATGGCAGGTCTACGTGACATTTACATGGGGCTGATAGTCTCATCGATTGCCATTGCATTAATATCCCACAGCTGATTACATAAATAGGCCAGGAAAATAGGCTGGTTTAAAAGTTGACATACCGCCGATATGCCTGTAACCGCTTCTTGATCACTTATCTTTCGCTAGTTGTCTCATGTGCCCGTATGTGTGTGTGTGTGTGTGTGTGTGTGAGTGTGTGTGTGTGTGTGTGTGTGAGAGAAGAGTGCGTGCGCGCGTGTGTGAAGACAAATAGAAGAGGGAGGGGGGTGAAAGTGTCGGTGCCTGTAAATTCTTTGATGCTCTCATTGGTGCGTCCTTCCAACGTGTCACAAGTTTTGGTGGATTACCCTAGATCTGTCCAGCATCAAGTGTTGAAGAACCATCCGTCCTCTCCACTCTCCACAGTATCCTGCCGCGAGAACACGGGACTCCAAGAACACACTCTGATTCCAAAAGAACGCCAACTAAACATACTTTCAAGATCTTCCCAATCAACCGTGCCTTTCTCTAAGATGAATTCTCGCCGCTCAGAAGAGTCCAGCATGCTGTTCTACTGCATATGGCCAACGTTGCTTTTGATGACATCCCTGCTGTGTAACGGGTCCGGTACCGACGCGGCAACCACCGCGGGCGGGTCCACGGGATGTGCGTCCTGTGGCACCCCACCGCTGGAGAAGGAATCCGAGGAGCGGCTCATGGTTGAAATCGCCAAGCAGCACATTCTGAAGAAGCTGCACCTGAAAGAGAGACCAAATATTACACACACGGTGCCGCGCGCAGCACTCCTCACAGCGCTCCGCAAACTGCACGCGGGGCGAGTGAGACCGGATGGCACACTTGAGCTTGAAAACAGTTCGACTTATACAAAAGATCTAGGATATGAAATAGTGAGCTTTGCGGATTTCGGTAAGTTCTAAAGCTTTTTTATTGATGGTCTTAATTCCACGTAGCTTTGTTGTGTAGTTTTGTCATAAATAATCGTAATTACCGTGCGCTTTTATTCCCGTCAGTGAACTTGATTATTTTACGCACAAGCTCTCTTACGTTGTTTTCAAACAAGAAAGTCTAAATTGCGCACATTGAAACATGAAATGGACACAACGTCTGGCGTGTTTTACATTCTTAAACAATGTGAATGTCACCCCTTTAATATTTTTTTCTGAATTAAAAATCTTCTGGGCGTGAATTGTTCTTTTGCGTGTGAATAAACCTACTCTGGTGTTCCATGAAATACCTGAGGGAAACTCTCATGAGGTGCCCGTGCCTAGTCAGCTGAGCTGATAAGAGGTTGATGAGTTGTACAAGCTGACCAGCAGTGTTTCTGTCCCTCCTGTCCACAGATGACTTGGGTAGCAGTGCCACCTCCCAGCCAGAGTTGACCTTCCAGTTCCTGCAGCAGCAAGGCCAGAGGCTCCAGGTGCTCCAGTCCTCTCTGTGGCTGTACGTCCGCTCCTCCCAGACCCCCCACAGCGAAGCCCGCGTCTCCGCTCAGGTCTTCCTCTCGGGGGAGGGCGCCTCCAACCGCACCCTGGTCCTCCAGAAGCTGCTGGAGGTTCAGAAGGGGAACTGGCACACCTTCCCCCTGACACAGACCTTGCAGGCCTTCCTGGACAGGGGCCAGGGACACCTGCGGCTGGAGGTGACCTGCGACGAGGACGGCAGGAACCTGTGCTCCCTGGGGGGCGCCGCGGACGCCTTGCACCAACCATTCCTGGTGGCGCAGGTGCGTCTCCGTGACGACGAGTCGAAGCACGTCCTCAGCAAGCGCTCGCTGCGCTGCGGCGAAGACTCCAGCATCTGCTGCAAGAAGGACTTCTACATCAAGTTCAAGGACATCCAGTGGCAGGACTGGATCATCGCTCCAGAGGGCTACCACATGAACTACTGCATGGGTCAGTGTCCTCAGCTGTACTCGGGCTCCCCCGGGATCGCCTCGTCCCTCCACGCCACTGTGTTCAGCCAGCTGAAGGCCAACGGCATCAACACGGCCGTGTCGTCGTGCTGCGTGCCTATCAAGCGCGCGCCCCTCTCCATGGTGTACTTCGACACGCAGCACAGCATCGTGAAGAAAGACATGCCCGACATGATCGTGGAGGCCTGCGGGTGCACATAGGAGAGGAGGCCAATCAGAGGAGGCCTGCGGGTGCACATAGGAGAGGGGGCCAATCAAAGGAGGCCTGCGGGTGCACATAGGAGAGGAGGCCAATCAGAGGAGGCCTGCGGGTGCACATAGGAGAGGAGGCCAATCAGAGGAGGCCTGCGGGTGCACATAGGAGAGGAGGCCAATCAGAGGAGGCCTGCGGGGACAACACAACGCACACACACGACAGACACACACACACATGACAGCCACACACACACAACAGACGCACACACATGACAGACACACAGGACAGACACACACAACAGACACAGAAACAGTACAGACACACACACACAACAGACATGACAGCCACACATGACAGCCACACACACACAACAGACGCACACACATGACAGACTCACACACAGGACAGACACACACACAGTACAGCCACACACACACACATACACACAAACACACACACACACACACAGGACAGACAAAGTATTGTAGACATCTGCTGTTCTACCAGTGTTCAAAGAGACGAACCATACACAACATGCCAACTGTCATTATACTTCTTCAAGGAGCCCTGAAGGTGGGAGAGTAGTTATGAGTTATACAAAGACAACAAGAGATTCATACTGTATATACAGTAGCCTTCATTTTACTGTTTAAACTGTGTGCTATGTAGTGTTAATTATGACATTTCTTTTTTTTGTGTGTTATATATCTTTTTTACCTTTTGTATGTTTTGCACGCTAGGAATAGTCAATGCGGTGCTCAGTCTGAGGGCCGTTTGGGAGAGAGCTTCGCATCACATCTGTCATGTGTTTCCCACCACAGCTGGTCCCAAAGAGACAAACCTGCACATGCTCGGATTAGTCTTTCCTCCTAAAGGGAACTTGGATTGTCTCTCTGTGTGACTAGAATCTTTTAAGATGTTCTTGATTGGTGGTTTTGTTGCCATCGGGACCAATAAGATTCTCATCTCGTAATTCCCAAGGGCCAATCACAGTAACGTTTATGATTGTAATCAGCAGCTCAACGATGGCCCCACCCCTGCTTTAGAACATGTTTCCTGATTGGTTCTTTTCCAAACTGCATGAAGAGATTGATTTGGACAAGATTAAATAAATTCAGTGTGCCTTCCCCCTCGGTTGAGTAATTGGAAAAGTGGGTTGTTTCCAACCAACCGTTTTCAACGAGAATGTACATCCCAATGAATCCACATCCCATAATATCCCACAACAATCGATAGAGATCTGTCATTTCATGGCAATCAAAGCTCAGTTGTTGTGCATTTGACTTCATATCAAGAGGTCGCAGGTCACACATCACCCCCTTACCCCCCACGCCACCTTGGACAGAGTTTCCTGTTTATTGTTAAACAAGAAACATGGTCATTGTTTAGCTCCTAACTGATGCAACACAAGACATGAGTGACGCTGGTGGTGAAGAGCAGTAAGTTCTCCTGAACAGACCCCAGGGGTCTGGAAAGAGTCGGCTCATCATCTGCACTGTATTATTGACTCTCAATCATCAGTTAGGCAACAGGCTTTTGATGACATGAACCCTAGGTTATTACTCATCGCTGTGAGTCAACATTTAGCTATTGCCTCAGTGCCACAAGTGAAGGTCTGGGAGTCAGGTGGGTCAATGGACATGGTTTGCGGACACATCACAGTCCGCTTTTTCCAAAGTCTAAAGTTTTGAAATTATGTAAATAGTAAGCTTTGGAGCAAATGTTTTCATCTGGGAATAATCATTTGAACAAAGGAATAATCGTTGAATGTCAAACTTTAATTTTTTATCCCCCACCATGTTTACACTGGATAGGTTATGAAGCTAATGGTCTTTCTGCTTGGTGCGTGTCGTGAATTAACTGTAGTAATTCCTAACTTAAGCTTCACTCAGAAAACGCACCTTGATGCAGTAAATCTGCAAGCACTTCCTGTTTTAGTTCTGTTGTGTTTTCTTTGCACTAAGCACTTCCTGTCCCCTGTCTTAAATGTCACAAAAGTGTCATTCTTCAGTGACAAAGCTTATAGATAAAAACACAGACACAATATGCGCTGCATTGTATTGATTCTACAGGTTAAAATTCCGTATTTGTTTTTCTCAAAAAACAATACTAAACTGTCCCACCATTTCTGCATACGCACTTTACAGGCCTATATGGTGTATTTATGAGACTTTTTAAGTGACGCATAGGTAAGAGTTCTGGCACTCTTTACCTGAAACAGCAATCCTTTTTTTTTCCTGCTGTGTATAATACTGTGTTTCGCTGTCTGTCTCCTTTCCTATGAATTAAGAAGGGATTTCTGTCTACTGTACCAGGTTTCAATATAAATTTGAATAGATATGTCATATTTTTATATATATTATATTTTACGAATTGTGAATAATTTGTACAATAATTTATACCTTAAATAGATTTTCATACTGTATGACACAAGGAGAATATATTTTAAACAAATAAAAAATGTGATCGCATACTGTGATGGCATGACCTTATTTTTCCTTGATGAAGACACATTTTCTACATCAATAGTAAAATACATTTAATTTTCCTACACAGTGCGTCAATGAGGTGTAAATCAAGCACAGCGCTATCTAAATGCGACCCCAACTCTATTCACCTTCCCAAGCTAAGGAAGGTGAAATATGTCACAGAACTAAATCAATAACGTCTCAAAGGCAAAGAGCGTGTTTATTCAAAACAAACAGTTGAAGTGATTTTATGGACCGTCTGTGTTTGCAGAGCAAACACGCCACAGATACGTGCCTTCATATCATCATCATTTTTCCCATGCAGTGTCAGTCAGCCAGTTAGCCTCGCAGGCCTCAACCGTCAGCTAAATCAGCTGGTGAAGAGCTGGCAGGGCTTTGACGGTGCATGTGTTCATGCCAGTGTCTGCTACTTAGATCTGCACATTTAGCTAGCTACTGTATAGCAGTGAACGCTCTAGATCACCTAGACTTTGCTCGTGAAATATTTACATTTAGTCATTTATCAGACGCTCTTATCCAGAGCGACTTACAGTAAGTACAGGGACATTCCCCCGAGGCAAGTAGGGTGAAGTGCCTTGCCTGAGGACACAACGTCATTTGGCACGGCCGGGAATCGAACTGGCAACCTTCAGATTACTAGCCCGACTCCCTCACCGCTCAGCCACCTGACTCCCTGGAATAAGGCAGCGCAGACACGGCAAAGAAGCACGAGATATACAACTGGACAACTAAGAGAGTTATTGTATGCAAAGGCTCCAGGTTAAACACTGTGGGGTAGCAGGATAGCTGTGTTGATACCAGTATAACTGACGCTTGCAAAATTAAAAATAACGTATTATCTTTCTCATTGGGTGTGCTCAAGCCTTCGGCGAGAGCACAACCTTTGTTCTCTCACATATATATTATTATTATTATTTTATTTCTTTTTGCCCCCCTAAAACTCAGTCAATATTTGGCCTACATAGACAACGTAGGTGTCAAAAGTTTCGTCTTGGTAGCGATTGAGTTGCTTCTATTGGAATTTACGTTCCGTTGCATGGTTTAGGCTGAAGTTAAGTTTTTGTGGCAAAAAGTGAAGCTAACGGTGGCTAATTTGCTAGCCACAGTCACTGACGTTACTAACGTCACTACGTCACTAACGTCACGAAAACACGCGTGACTACCTTTGGCAGAACATTCGTTTCGCATCTGTTAACTTGGGGGATAGCTAGGCTAACTATAGCTTTACTGCAAGGCAGCTGCAGAAACGCCACAAGCAAAGAGGCCAGGGTGATAACTATTTACTCATTTTACTTTGTGATATGACACACAATTGTGATGTGTAATGTACAGTATAAGCTGATATTATTAAGGAAGTACATCTACTTTCGGAAACAGTAGTCTACTATTTCACTGAAGTATTAGCATCATGACATTAGCCTGTGTTGCCCGGGCAACACATACTACAGTGGTCTATGATGTAGCGTTATCTGTTTTCAATCGTTAAAATAAACATTCCTCACAAATACATTTTCGTTGTAGGATTTATTCTGACATTAGTAAACGATTTGTTGGTGAAATTACCATTACCTGTGGTTTCAAACCAGTGTAGCTATCTAACTACTAACCTGAACTTCATTGCCACAGCCTAAACGTTGTCAATCTGTTCATGAAAATAATTAATTTCAGCCTAAACCGTACAACGGAACGTTACATCCAATTCAACCAACGCAATCGCTACAGTACCAAGACGAACACAGCAGTAGTCTAGTACTGTACCGTAGTAGAATTTACCGGGGCAGCTTCTCCACACAGGGCTATATCGCATTTTGCGTTGTTACTGACAATGATCGCTACCAGCGAGCTTTTTATGAAAGCGATTTTCCACTAAATAAATGTCAAGCTTATTTACGTTTTTGGGGGCATATTTTCAGTTAGCAGATGGTACTGTTTGAATCGCGATTCCATCTTCTACTGCCGGTAACGTCGTAGAATAATCTTCAAAGGGGGTTCTTTATTAATGAATGAATGCAATGAGTAGGCTAAATGCCTGAAAATATCACGAGAAGGGAAAACTTAAAAGGACGTTTAAATCATAGAGATTAGGTCAATTTTTACACCGCTCTGCCAAATTTATTCGTTTTGATTCAGCTATGAGGCTGCCTCTTGCAGGGGAAATGAGAAGACATCTATTTCATTCTACACTTCACTCGTATTTTGAGTTGTAAATGAGCAGCAACAAATATATGCTTTTAAATCTATGTAATCTTTATAAATAATAAGTATGCATTTTTATATAAAATATACAGAAATACGGACCCCTGTGCAACCGATGCAAGCAAGCACACCCTACAATTTCCCCAGAAATTGTACCCTCTCTAGTTTACATTACATTTACATTTAGTCATTTAGCAGACGCTCTTATCCAGAGCGACTTACAGTAAGTACAGGGACATTCCCCCGAGGCAAGTAGGGTGAAGTGCCTTGCCCAAGGACACGTCATTTGGCACGGCCGGGAATCAAACTGGAAACCTTCAGATTACTAGCCCGATTCCCTCACCGCTCAGCCACCTGACTCCCTCTCTCCTTCTCATGCAATCATTTAGGAATCCAGTGAGACTGGCTCCACGACGTGGGTTTAATTCTGTATAAATTAATCTGGATGGTCTCTATAAGTAATCGTGTTGATTCAAAATTCAGAAATATGACAATGAGGAGTGAGAATATACATAACCTATTGGGCAATCTATGTATATATATTTATGACTGTACAGTACATTTGACATGCTATTCATATTTATAGACAGCCAGACAGACAGACAGACAGACAGACAGACTTGTATTGAGGTCAGACTGCAGGATATGTTGCCAGTCTACACAGGAAGTGTCTCACAGCTCCCATGTGACCAGGTTAGCGAACCACACTCCAGGAAGTCAATGCCTTTGGTTTTAAACCGAAAGAAGCTTGTACCTTGGGAAACCCAGTGACTCACTGGTATAGTGACACACTGACCCAGAGACACACTGATTGCTATGTGCCACTAATGCCTTAATCCCGCCGTCCTCGTCCAATCCTATAAACCCAGTGGGTTAAGGTGTCAGACGAGTCCTCGCAGCCATGGGATGAAAGTCCTGGATGGATAACTCTCTCTCTATCGCTCTCTCTCTCTCTTCATCTCGCTCTCTGTCCATCCCTCTCCCTCTCTCCATCTCGCTATTTCCCTCTCTCTCTCCCTCCCTCCCTCTAACTCTCTCCCTCTCTTTCTCTAACTCTCTGTTACTCCCTGTCTCTCTTCTCCCTCTCTCTCTCTTGCTTTTCTGGTAGCATCAACAAGTCTAAGCTGGTTACTTAGAATAAGACGCCATGCCTACCTTGAGAACAGAACAGTAAATACAACTGAACAGGTACCGAACACAGAGTCATCCTCCACAACACAGCCTCTTGTTGGTGTGTTGTTGTCTAAGAATATAGCTCTGCATCTACACAACCCTTGATCCTGAAATCTAAAGATCTAGAGAGTTTCGGTGACATTCGCGATGGCTGTTGATGATGAAAAATCAAACAGCGAGCTCAATTATTCAATTACCGATGTGCTGAGGACTTGAACAAAACAGGGTGGTTTAAGTGGAAATTAAGTTTTTGTGGCGAAAAGTGAAGCTAACGGTGGCTAACTTGCTAGCCACAGTCAATGACGCTACTTACGTCACTAACGTCACGAAGACTCGCGTGACTACCTCTAGCAGAACATTAGTTTAGCAGCTCGTTAACTTCTGGGAGAGCTAAGCTAACTGCTTTACTGCAAGGCAGCTGCAGAAACGCCACAAGCAAAGAGGCCAGGGTGATAACTATTTACTAATTTTACTTTGTGATATGACACACAATTGTGACGTGTAATGTACAATATAAGCTTATTTTATTAAGGAAGTACATCTACTTTCGGAAACAGTAGTCTACTATGTCACTGAAGTATTAGCATCATGACATTAGCCTCTGTTGCCCGGGCAACACATACTACAGTGGTCTATGATGCATCTGTTTTCAATCGTTAAAATAAACATTCCTCACAAATACATTTTCGTTGTAGGATTTATTATGACATTACATTACAAGTAAACGATTTGTGGGTGAAATTATCATTACCTGTGGTTTCAAACCAGTGTAGCTCACTGCAACGCTGTAGCCTACGCGAGACACTACAAAAACATCTACACAGCTGTAGGAAGTCAAACGGCGACAGAACATGTTCGGCACTCCCCTTACTTAAATCAAAAATCTATCTAACTACTAACCTTAACTTCATTGCCACAGCCTAAACTTTGTCAATCTGTTCATGAAAATAATTAATTTCAGCCTAAACCGTACAACGGAACGTTAAATCCAATTCAACCAACGCAATCGCTACCAAGACGAACACAGCAGTAGTCTAGTACTGTACTGTAGTAGTACAATTTACCGGGGCAGCTTCTCCACACAGGGCTATATCGCACTTGGCGTTGTTACTGACAATGATCGCTACCAGTGAGCTTTTTATGAAAGCGATTTTCCACTAAATAAATGTCAAGCTTATTTACGTTTTTGGGGGCATATTTTCAGTTAGCAGATGGTACTGTTTGAATCGCGATTCCATCTTATACTGCCGGTAACGTCGTAGAATAATCTTCAAAGGGGGTTCTTTATTCATGAATGAATGCAATATGAGTAGGCTAAATTCCTTAAAATATCACGAGAAGGGAAAAACTTAAAAAGACGTTTAAGTCATAGAGATGAGGTCAATTTTTACACCGGTCTGACAAATTTATTCGTTTTGATTCAACGATGAGGCTGCCTCTTGCAGGTGAAATAAGACATCCATTTTATTCTACACTTCACTCGTATTTTCAGTTGTAAATGAGCAGCAAAAAAAAAATGCTTTTAAATCTATGTAATCTTTATAAATAATAAGTATGCATTTTTATATAAAGTATACAGAAATATCAGTTGTAAAAATGTCATTCAAAAACGGACCCCTGTGCAACCGACGCAAGCAAGCACACCCTACAATTTCCCCAGAAATTGTACCCTCTCTAGTTATATATTACTTTACTTTGAGTTAAGCAAGTGAACAAGGATTTCAAACGCACCTAATCTTAAAAAGTTATCATAAAAATGGCCCAGGTCAGGTATCAAATCAAATCAAATTTATTTGTATAGCCCTTTTTACACGCAAGCATGTCACAGAGGGCTTCACATATGCCCATAGAACTGCCCCTCAACCAACCTAAACCCTCAAGGAAGACAAGGAAAAACTCCCAGAAAAACTCTCAACAGGAGAAAAAATGGAAGAAACCTTGAGAGGAGCAATTCAGAGAGGGATCCCCTCCTCCAGAGACGGTTGGTGAGAGAGAGGAGCAGAAAGACATACCTTACGTATGTCTTACGGTAATTACCTTTTAAATGCTTTATTAGATCCTCCAATCAACAGCACACTGCCACAACAACACCTGTAATCATCATACGTAATACGTAATACCATGCATAGCCTACATAATGGGTGGTAAGAGTAGGCCTAAGGCAGCCTCAATGTCTGAAATGTGTCAAATGTTCTCAACACATGGCCGGACTGAGGTAATGTAGTAAAACGTAGTTTTAGAACCTCTGAAGAACTGGACAGGCAGCATTATCACGTACAGAATGCAGTGATAACAGTCTTTCCCAGAAATCTAGATCAATCAAGATATTGATCACCATTCTCTCAATCTTAATGAAGGGGGTCAGATGGCTGAGCGGTTAGGGAGTCAGGCTTTTAATCAGAAGTTTGTTGGTTCGATTCCCGGCCGTGCCAAATGACGTTGGGTCCTTGGGCAAGGCACTTCACCCTACTTGCCTCGGGGGGAATGTCCCTGTACTTACTGTAAGTCGCTCTGGATAAGAGCACCTGCTAAATGACTAAATGTAAATGTAATGTACCTTAAATGAAACCAGTGAAATTCATAGAACGAGCTATGAGATTTAACGCAGAGACGTGTGCTTGAGTGCTCTGTTGACACTGGACCTTGGAATAACTTCAAATAACTTTTTAATCCCCAGGAAGATCCTATTACGACAGACCCAGTTACCTAATATATCCTGTCTATGTTACATCAGACTACTATCATCTTTGCTCTGCTCAGCATGCCCTGCATTATATAGGCAGGGCGGCCAACTCTCACGCATGTGTAGGTATATGTGCCCTGTATAGGGTTGTGCTTCACAATCATCTTGCATTGTCTTTTGGAATAATTTCAAATTGTATTTTGCTTGATCACACAGATTTGATTTATTTTCTTTGATTAAATGAACTTTTCTGGCGCAATAGAAGTCCATATAACTATATCCAAAGTGTAAACTTTAGTCGGATAACGCAATGCTATGCTATTAAAACATATTGTACGATGTTAGGGTATTGCAATAAAAGAAGATGATAGTTAGCTACGGTACAGTAAAATGAATACATTTGGATTATAACTAGCTAGCTACTGTATCGATGATTGTTACAAGATAGCTAGCTATTATATCATAGAAAAATACTAGCTACTGTATAGCAGTGAACACTCTAGATCGCCTAGACTTTGCTCGTGAAATATTTACATTTAGTCATTTAGCAGACACTCTTATCCAGAGCGATTTACAGTAAGTACAGGGACATTACCCCCGAGGCAAGTAGGGTGAAGTGCCTTGCCCAAGGACACAACGTCATTTGAATCGAACTGGCAACCTTCAGATTACTAGCCCGTGTCCCTAACCGCTCAGCCACCTGACTCCCTATAGTTGATTGTTATGAGATAGCCACTGTACAGTATAGAAAATTGTTACTGGCTAGTGACTGAACAGCAAGCCTATAATTGATTATTACAAGCTAGCAACAGTATAATAGATGAGCACTAGCTTGCTAGCTAGCTAACTAACCCATTTAACCTAGATAGGTAATTCCAATAACATTACTTTGTTCCACATTGATATGTATAATAGTAGATAACTTCCTTTTAGTAACTTGCAAAGATGCAGTAAGCGTCACCTAGGGTGAGAGCTGGGTAGGGAAGTGCGTATTAGGGTAGGGTAGGATGATGTAGAATCACAAGAGTAGGGTAGGTTATAGTAGGGTAGGGTAGGTGATGGAAGGGTAGGGTAGATTACAGGGTATGTTATAGTAGGATAATGTAGAATAGCATAGGGTATAGGTTATAGTAGGGTAGGGTAGTGCATAGTAGGGTAGGTTATAGTAGGGTAGGGTAGTGCATAGTAGGGTAGGTTATAGTAGGGTAGGGTAGTGCATAGTAGGGTAGGTTATAGTAGGGTAGGGTAGTGCATAGTAGGGTAGGTTATAGTAGGGTAGGGTAGTGCATAGTAGGGTAGGTTATAGTAGGGTAGGGTAGTGCATAGTAGGGTAGGTTATAGTAGGGTAGGGTAGTGCATAGTAGGGTAGGTTATAGTAGGGTAGGGTAGTGCATAGTAGGGTAGGTTATAGTAGGGTAGTGCATAGTAGGGTAGGTTATAGTAGGGTAGAGTAGTGCATAGTAGAGTAGGGTAGGTTATAGTAGGGTAAGGTAGGTTATAGCAGGATAATGTTGATTAGAATAGGGCAGTGCATAACAGAGTAGGGTAGGTTACGGTAGGGTAGGGTAGGTTATAGTAGGGTAGGGTAGGTTAGGTTATAGTAAGGTAGGGTAGGTTATAGTAGGGTAGGTAATCGCAAGACAGGTGTGTTACAGGGTAGAATATAGCAGGGTAGAGTAGGTTATAGAAGGACAGGTTATAGTAGAGTAGCTAATAGCAGGGATAGGGGATTGGGTATAGGTAATATCCAGGCAAATTATAGTAGGATAGGGTAGGTAATTCTAAGGTGGGATAAAATAATGTAGGGTAGGGTATAGCAGGGCAGGACAGGTTATTGTAGAGTCGGTTGCGACACAAATTTTAGGATAAAATATTTTCATAATACTATTATTTTCATGCAATTGTTTCATATTATTAAGTGACAGTTATTTATTTGTCATCTGAAACTGAAACGTAATTTCATTCTATCAATTTACATTTACAATGCTGACCGCTAGACCGCTAGATAAAGGCACGATGCACAAGAGGCAGCCATCCAGGTTCAACACTAGGAAGAAAATCCAATTAAAGACACTCCTGATTAGTTCCCCAGTAAGATATTTACGTCAGCAAGAAGAAAAATAAATAAACGCGAATGTTCCGCCATATTCCCCAATCAGGGTCCAAAATGGAGGCATGCAAACAAATATTGCACGAGCAAAGTCTAGGCGATCTAGAGTGTTCACTGCACATTTGAGGGCACTTTAGACAAACCGTCACAAGTGTTGAACCTGATGGTTCAAATTTGCTTCGGTCCACCCTGTCATTGCTGATGGCAGGAACTGGACTATGCACAGTGGAATAGATTTAATCACTTTGCAAATGAAGAGCAATAGCCAGTTTGACCACCCGAAGGCGCTAGACTAATCTGGATGTAGCACTGTTTGTCCCAAGGCATAGTTGATCTTATACAGTACATCAAAAAGGATGTCATACTACATTCAGTAGCTTTTTGCAGTATGCAAGACCAGCATGCCTTTCTGGATATCCTGATCCACAACCCTTTATTCAGCGGAAGAGGTGTCAACCACAGACATGGTACAAAAGCAGACTGACACAAACCTGTCTGAACCAGTTGAAATTGGTTCAGTCATCTTGCCTTACACAACCTCATCTTACCCTACTCTACCTCATCTTACCCTACACTACCTCATCTTACCCTACACAACCTCATCTTACCCTACACAACCTCATCTTACCCTACACAACCTCATCTTACCCTACCCTACCTCATCTTACCCTACACAACCACATCTTACCCTACACAACCTCATCTTACCCTACACTACCTCATCTTACCCTACCCTACCTCATCTTACCCTATACAACCTCATCTTACCCTACACTACCTCATCTTACCCTACACAACCTCTTCATACCATACACTACCTCATCTTACCCTACACTACCTCATCTTACCCTACCCTACCTCATCTTACCCTACACTACCTCATCTTACCCTACACAACCTCATCTTACCCTACACAACCTCATCTTACCCTACACTACCTCATCTTACCCTACACAACCTCTTCATACCCTACACTACCTCATCTTACCCTACACTACCTCATCTTACCCTACCCTACCTCATCTTACCCTACACTACCTCATCTTAACCTACACTACCTCATCTTACCCTACACTACCTCATCTTACCCTACTCTACCTCATCTTACCCTACACTACCTCATCTTACCTTACACTACCTCATCTTACCCTACCCTACATCATCTTACCCTACACTACCTCATCTTACCCTACCTCTTCTTACCCCACCTTTTCTTACCCTACCCTACCCTTGGGGTGGATTGGAGGAGGAGGAGGAGAAGGTAAGTAGAGAGTAGATGAGTAGACGATGAAGTGGGGAAGAACAGGTACAGAGGAGGGGGGGAGTATATGGAGAGGAGGGGAGAGTAAAAAAGGAGTTAAGAGGAGTAAAGAGGGGTGCAGGGGAGGAGTAGGTGGATTAAAAGAGACACGGGTATGGAAGTTGGCCTAGGCAGTGTTCTAACCAGGACAGCTACTGTTGGCCTGGGCAGTGTTCTAACCAGGACAACTACAGTAAGATGTAAATAGTCTGTGATCCAACATGAGCTTGCCTCAGCACAGCTCAGGGAATTAATGTCACAGGCCTTGTTGTTGCTCCTTAACCCTCACTCCCTCTCACCTTCCAGCTCTTACCACACCAAGTTTCCTGTGGAGACCTAATTCTCTCAGAATAGAAAGTGGAAACTAGAGAGAGCCCTTAGCCAGTTCTTACATTGACAGCTAGCGTATGTGACAGGTACCTTAGAGAAGCTTCCAATTCAAGTTTCATTTGATGTGCCTTTTTTACAGTGAAGAGGTCTGTCCTAACTTTTTTTTCACTTTTTTATAACCACTGATCAGTTAACAATAATTAAAGATTACTTTTATACTGTTTGAATTGTTCTGAATATAATAAACAATGTTTGATCTATACCTTGCTATATTAAGTCATGAGCACATGAGCTTGGTTATGTCCAGGAGAGAAATATGCCTATCTCTTAATTATGTTTCTTGTATCATTGATAAACTGACATTATGCTGTTTTCTTATGCCTGCATAGCTATAAGTTAGTTATTTGTCAGATGCGACTATGAAATGTGTCACTAACGTAAGTCAGAGGTCACAATATTGCCAAAGTGTATAATGCCATGCAACTTTGAATGAGAGAAATAGCAGAGAGGAGACAAGGCCATTTCTAGGAGCTCTATCTAAAGACCTAAACAAGAGCTATCTAGCATACAGTGTCCTTTTTCAGTGCTTGCGAAGGCTATGCTAATCATCTTGTATCCTCCCATATTGTGATACTATTTATCTCCCTTGATTTCCTGTATTCATTGTCCAGTCTTCTGTGATACTGAACTTGAGTGCAACAGACACCTGCACCTTACATATGTGTATTAAATATTATGTTTATATATTGTGTTTACGTTTAGGGATATCAAACTACTGGTATGTTCTATTGTATTTATTTTATTTGATCAATTTACAATTTCCCCACTGGAAGTGTAACTCTGCTCTACACTACTGTAATCTACTCTGCTGTTGCTGTGTGAGGCGTGAGTTCCACCCAGCGTGCACCCACCGTGGAGGAAGGAGGTGTTGATGAGGAGGGGTCAGGTGATGGGGGCTCATCTCTCCATGTCGGACCTCCAGAGACTCCCTCTTGTCTCTCTTCTGGACCCGGGTTCTAGGCCCGCACCTCTCAGATCTCTGTCCTCCAAGCAGACGTGCACACACACACAGAGCACCTCTTTACTCACTGGCTTCTTACTCTTGATCTGCAGCTACACTTTCTATATGCACTGTTTGTTTGTCGCTTGTAAGTGTTTGTTGCACTAATAAAATGTGACACGTAGTTACTCGTTCACCATGAAAAATCTATCACATATTCAGGAGGAATGAGAGGTAGAAAAAACAATCTTCTCGAGCACTGCAAGTGAGGGTTCCCTGTAGGCCTGAGGAGGGCCGCCTATCGAACAGAAGTATTAACCCTTGCGTTATCTTCGGGTCGTTCTGACCCATCAGTCATTGTGACCCACCGTCGTATTGCGACAACTTTACCGCATACAAAAACAAAGTGAAGCATTTTCTTTTAACCGTTGGGCTGTCTCAGACCCCCCACATTGCGAAGGTTAAAAGAAAATTATTTTTATTTGTTTTTGTATTGGGTAAAATTGGGTAAACACAACGATGGTTCGTTATGAACCTTTGGGTCATGTGACCCGAAGGCAGCACGAGGGTTAAAGAGGAAAAAAACTGGGTTCAGCGAAAGTTTAATTGATGTAGCTTTTAGAGTAATGACACACCACAATTTCAGCATTAGGGGAAGAAAAGACAAACGCTGGCTGAACTATAATGAAAGTGATTTGTTTGATGTGCGTACAAGGCTGGGACTGTGCACAGTCATGTGGAAGGATCGACCGACAAACTGTTCTGCTTGAGCTATTCTCAATTTCTGTGGCCTCGTTTTTTTTTTTTCTCTAACTGTGTGACACTGCCCTCTGGTGGTCAGGCAGCACAGTGACAACCTGGAGATATGGAATGCTTGGCTCCTGTTATCACTACATTTTACATTCCTCATGAGCAGAGTAATAACCATGCACAGTCAAGTATACACTGATACAACAAACTTACTTGTATGATATGTATTTTCCATATTTTGTCAGTAACAAGTATGCAACATTGAGATCAACTAGAACTTTTTTAATGAACTTCTGTTGGCTTGAAGTCCTGTTTTCCTGCATTGTTCTGTTAGTTAATGTAGCATTCTCTATTATGCTTAGTGTTAAAAAAAATCAAGTCAACTGTTGTTTTATCTTTTGATGCTCTCTTATTCCACACACTAGTAGGTCTGTAGTGGTTTAAACGTGATGCTGATAATGTTTTGTAACTATGGTAACAATGTGTGTCCACAGCACTGTCAAATATAGCAACAATATCTGTGACATTTAAGAGTATAACAAGATTTTTTCTCCTGGGTCCTGAGGTATGATATGTATTTTCCATATTTTGAACTGCACACAAGGTGTGGTTCATCACTGTTCAGGTAATCTCAGTATCTCCTCTACAAACTATCCACCTAATCCCTTTAACTTCAGACTTTTGATCACGCAAGCGCTCGTAAACAGGTAACACGTTCACCATGACAACTCTCGTAACCAGGTAACACGCTCACTATAGCAAATCTGGTAACCAGGTAACAAACACGGTCATGCATGTGGATACAAACATCTGCACCATTCCAGATCATGATGCACCTGTGTCTCTCCAGCACACAAAGCCAAACTTCCATCATCAGACCAAAAGGGCCCTTAAGATTTCTCACTGGGATATTTTGGCCAGTTTAACAAGTTTTACCTCTCTTGAACTTTTCTCTGTTGAAAATGAAATTGTTTTCCAGGATTTGCAGGAATTTATCAATAAAACCAAGTGGGGAATGTGGGGAGAGTCATGGTAGTACTGAACAATATGAATACTTTTATTTACAGTTCACAATAAATGATGTTTGTTCAGTTAATCTACAAAATGATTCAAATGCTGTCATCACAGCAGTCTAACGGTCAAGTTTTCACAACAAATATTAACAGGCTTACTGAAACATTCAACATCTTCACCTGACAGTCAATGTTTTTTTGCGTACATTTCCCTGATCCTGTAAATGATGTCCTCAGATTGCTTCTACTTCTTATGAAACCGGCATTTCTGTCCTTTATATTTTCTCCATTATATTTGAGATGCTGTTGTACCTCAGCCTTGGAAGAGGCTGCCCCCACAATGCACTTAAGACAGACATTATTCTTTCTTTACCGTAGTATGTATAATGTAGCTGCAACATTTTTGTTGCACTGGAGTTATATTATTATTGCTACACCGTGCCTGGTAGCTGAGATGGGCTTAATTTGCATTGTGCCTGGTAAATACAGATCGCTCCTTAATCCTGACAACAGAAATACTGTTAGAACTCTGCACTTCTGATCCTTGAGCTTCTGCTTTACTGTCTCTGTGTACTTTTTGTAAATATATGTATGTATATATGTGTAAAGAGGGCTAGGCATGCTGGTAGCTGCAGGATTCTTACCTGTCTACAAGTCTGCAGGTTTGTCTGAGCTAGACAGGCTGACTTCTCTTCAGTTTTCTTTTAAGTTATTCTCTTCTCTCCTCCTCAAATTTTCACATCCCTTTTTTCATTTTCTCCTTTCCTCTCACCATTCTTCTCCTGTCCTCTCTCTCCATTCCCCTCCTCTCCTCTCCTCTCCTCTGGAGGCTGGACTGAGGAGTAGCAGGTAGTGAGCAGGGCAGCTTTATATTCAGGACTCGGGACCCCGAACCAATGAAAACAAAACATGTGCCCAGGACCATCTGCAATGGAAAAACAAATCCTGTAAGATTGTGTGGACTTTGCAGAGCGGAGAAAGGTGTCCAGATGCTTCAGGTCTCAGCGAAGCTTATACACACACACTACACACTCACATACACACACACTCAAACACACACATACACACACACTATACACTCACTCACAAACACACACATTCTCTCTCTCTTACACTCACACACATTCAAGCTTCTGATTTTCTGCTGTATCTTATATATGCACTTTTTCACAAATCAATACAATTGTAAATGTAAGTCCTGACAACATGTTTATCAGGCGCAAGGTCCTGTGTAACCTTCTGTGAGAGTGAAAATGGCTGCTGTAAGCTCCATAGTAAGCTCTCTAGGCAGGGATTCAATAAAGAAAGTGATGTATTTTTTCCTTTTCACTTGAACAGAGACAGTCTTAGCTTCTGGCTCGCCTCACTACTAACCCTGCCTCTAATCCCCCCGGAGCACTAAGCTGTCTATGAGATTTGACGGACTTATGCTAGTGGACACCTGTAACTATTATTTCTGATCCACTCAACCTCACATGGCTTCGATTCCTGATGGCACTGCATATGGCACTGCATATGGCACTGCATATGGCACTGCATATGGCACTGCATATGGCACTGCATATGGCACTGCATATGGCACTGCATATGGCACTGCATATGGCACTGCATATGGCACTGCATATGGCACTGCATATGGCACTGCATATGGCACGAGTTACTCCATCACTGCCCCGGGTGTTGGAACTGAAGTGAATCTTTGTTGAATGAGAGCGTTGTCGACATCGTTTTACTAAGCGGCTAATAAAGTTGACCGTGCCATGCAGACGTAGCCTATTTTGTCAGAATATAACTTAATTGATGGAGGGATATCTTGCATTGCCTAAATCGAGAACCCAGACATTTTAATTTTGTGTTTACGCAAATCACCTTGTAAGATGGGTTAACTTTTAAGTCCTAAAACAGAAAGCGGCGTCATTACCCTCTTTGGGGCAGCGTCTCGGCTGCCCTGGGCTGCCCTGCAGCGATGCTCCGACTAGGCCGAGACGGAGGCCATGGGAGAGACATACTCCGCTGTAATTCTACTATCACCTCCCATTGATAAGCTTCCTCCGACTAGCGGCCCACCTGACATGAATGAAACGTGACGAGACACTCAGATCAGCCATAAGGACCGACACCTGCCCGAGCCCAATTTAGCCTAGGCTTCCTTTTTGGAACTCGAACACCACTCATTCACAAGCTGGTTAAATAACCTTCCGTATGTTCTCAATGAGATTCAGACGAGTTCAGACGAGGAACTGTTAGGTGATCAGCCAACACGGAGATCACCCACTCACCATTTAAGATGGTCTGATGACATGTTATGTCATAAGTTCTTTCTAGCATGCAAGAAATTACTTTTCGGCTTTAGTTTTTAAGGGATTATGTAGCCTAGCATTCAAACACAATATTACGTATAGGCTACTTAATATAATGTATCTAGTCAATTTCAATAGCAACAATAGGCACAATTTTGTATAAAAAAAAATAGGCCTACACATTCAACCGTGAAAACGTATTATTTATTTTCAAAATCTAACGTTAAGACCCATGTCCCGATCTCAGGCACCTACCACAAACCGGGCCAGGCTTGGAGCGTTCCACTCCACTCCAGGTTTTGCGGTTTACTCTGAATTCCAGTAAAGCGTAACGTACAGCAGTCATCAGCATCTCGAGCGCCAGCATACCACACACGCTGCTGGGGCACACGGTGAAATGTAACTTTCCAACGGTCTTACAACTTCAGAAAGTCCAAACATGAGGAAAAAAACGTGTTCTACACTGAACAAATCATGATTATTATCACATTATATCAAAGTTAAAGGGTTGTTATCATTCGTGCAAAATCGTTATTTTAATAAAGATATGTTTTTTCTTTTTTTTTGTCAATTAACAGTCCAACATTTAATTTTATACGTTATTTATTCTGTACTAGAGCAACTACCACCACGGAGAGAAATCCTAGTAGCGTGGTCCTTTTTTTTTAAGAAAAACAAAAAGTGTACTTCCTGTTTCGGGGTGGTCCACAGACTTGGAGAAAGAGAGAGGGAGGGGGCGGGCGGGGAGCAGAAGGGGGTTCACATTCCCCTATAGGCTGTGCAACCAACTTCGGGCTTTGCGGGACTCAGTAAGCGAACATGGGGCTCAATTTTCTTGAAGTTTTCGAGTAGTGGCTCTGAAGAAAACTATGGAAAGCGACTGATAAAAGAGGATCAAGGCGCGGTTATAGCCGGGCCAGCGGAGTTGTACTACATCTGTATGTGCCTTCCAGAGCGTTGGGATAACTTTATTGGAAATTCTTAAACCCCCAGCGGGACGCGAGCGCTTGGTCTCCGCGACTCTTCCAAGAAACCGTCCGGGAACAAGTTAAAAAAAAAACCTGATGAACTCTCAATTGTCTTTTCTGCAGAGGTAAGATACAATTACAGTGATGTTACATGCTATTATGTACATAACCAGTATGTGTTACGCTTGTAAAAACGTCAACATTTGCGATAAGCGCAAAGATAATAAGACGATACAGGCTAGTTCAATGCATTTGTTCAAGTATGCCAATGTGTGTAAGAGTCATTAATTTATTAATAACCTATTCAAGACGTTGTGCCGTGGGTGGGAATTCATTTAATCGCAGATTCAATGCGGGGATGTGCAAAAAAGTTTGCGCATTGATTGTTTATCAGTTTTGTTTTGTTTTGCAGTGGCATGTGATTATAAATTGAGTCCCAGTTGAATGTGGCCATGATTTGTTTCTAATACTCATTGATTTTGCTCGGTGGTTCCAGTATTAAGACAGTTCTCTTTGCTAGTCAAAAACCAGCCAGACCACCGTGAAAGGCCTTTCTTTTCCCTGTGAGCGCTTCGCCGCATAACCTTCTCCTGTTCTGCCTCCTGTGTTCTGAGCTTGTAAATTCTTCCCTCACGGTTTGATGTTTGAAAATAGCCACAGGAATAATGCTCGTCTTGGAATGTTGTCTTCCGTGTCGAGACGGAAAGTGTCTAAATGAAAAAAATGTAACTTTTTAGAGTGTTTAATATTGTTGTTTTTTGCATCAACGACAAACCAACGTCTCAGACTTGTACACAGTCTGCGAGACTCCCAAACAGGCAGGGCCTTGCTGAGTGTGTTGGGGTTACCAAATTCCGTAGAGGGTCGTAGGACAGCATGAGAGCAGCTGTTTCTTGTAACCTGAAATACTTGAGGTGACAATATATTTTCCAAATGTGTGTTTCCGTCTGGACACCCACGACAGAACGACATCCTTATCTCAAACAGTAGGCCTACTCTTCAGGTCAAGAGCTGTAATTGACATCCTGTTATTTGTTGATTCGTTTTTATTATTTAATATCCGATGTATTTAGTATAACTCTCCCACGCTATAGCCTAATATTCATTTCTTTAAAGGACAACGAGAACAATACTAGCCTAATAATCAGAAGTAATCTTAGTAATTATCCTTGAATGAGGTCACTTTATCTGTTAATGTGCCCAGTTAAGGGCTTTTTAGGCTAATGTGGTGTTAATGTCCTGAAGAGTGTCAACACTAGAGACTATTGACCTACCAAACACCTCAGATCTCCTGACTGAGCAGAGTAGTGGTGGTGTCAAGCCCCCTCCAGACCTCCAGCAGTCTGAGTCTACAGGACAGGGAGTTTGATTCGTTCAGAAGACGTTTTTCTTTTTTTTTTTTTTACCAAAAAGACGTAGTCGGCCTACAAATAGCGCACGTGGACTGCGCACGCAGTCTCACGTCCAGATTTCAGTCGCGCGTCTTGTTGTTTTTGGAGTAACCGTTAGGGCGCTTGTTCAGAGAGAACGTGCGGACTCGGCCTTAAGATGACCACACGCACGAGTGGATTGGTCTATGTTTAAACATCCATTTCGCACACTTTATTCTCTACTCTTGAAGTATGACTGTTTACCCTCTGATCTGCACCTCTCCATTTTTTCATGTTTTTCCTTGTCTTTCTCAAGGGTTTAGGTTGGACCAGGGGCAGTTCTATGGGCGTATGTGAAGCCTTCTGTTACACTGCTTGTAAAAAGGGCTGTACAGAGACATTTTGATTTGATTTAGATTCCATGTTTTGGATGAAGGGGGCTAAACCCTGTTTACATTTAGTCATTTAGCAGACGCTCTTATCCAGAGCGACTTACAGTAAGTACAGGGACATTCCCCCGAGGCAAGTAGGGTGAAGTGCCTTGCCCAAGGACACAACGTCAGTTGGCATGACCGGGAATCGAACTGACAACCTTCGGATTACTAGCCCGATTCCCTCACCGCTCAGCCACCTGACTGTTTAGATGAGGCTGACTTCAATGGTCATAGAGAAGTGTTTTGTGGAGCCTGGTAAATAGCCACCGTTCCTTTACTCTGACCACTGAAATACCGCTCGAACTCTGCACTTCTGATCTCCAGATCATTGATTTTCTGCTGTATTTTTGTATGCACTGTTGCTACGAAGCTTTGGATGGAAGTGAAATGAATATAAGGTGAATGTAACCCATTCCAGCTCTTCCTCCAGCCCAGGAGGTCCAGCTCATCCTAACTAATCTAGTCAGATCAAATCAAATGTAATGTGTGTAGTCCATTCCACAAGCAATGTCACAGACAGACAAGGCTTCACAGATTCCCAAACAACTGCACCTAAATCTCTGAAGGAAGACAAGGTAAAACTCCCAGACAAACTAAAACATTTTATTTTATATAAACCTTGAAGCCTGTCATGGTTTGGTTTCACATGCCTGGTCACAGAGGGGTTAACCTGAAGCCACGGCAAGTCTCTGGGTAACATTTGGTTGGCCCACACAGACGAGCTGTAGGTGTACCTGTGTTGGGGGGTCTGAGCTGGGGGGATGGTAGGAGGGTCAGGCTCTGGGGTGTTCCTCAGGTTAGAGTTGGGCTGACCTGGGGGGTGGAGAGGGGGGGCTTGTTTTGGGGGTCTGGGAGCGACTGTGCTGGTCTGGGGTCAGCGGGGGGACAGGGGGGGTTGAAAGGGGGTGGGGGCAGGGCAGGGCTGGTCTGGGGGGGCTGGGAGCCACAGTACTGGTCTGGGGTTAGAGGGGGGACAGTGGGGTTGAAAGGGGGTGGGGGCAGGGCAGGGCTGGTCTGGGGGGGCTGGGAGCCACAGTACTGGTCTGGGGTTAGAGGGGGGACAGTGGGGTTGTGAGGCAGGGCAGGGCAGGGCTGGTCTGGGGGGGCTGGGAGCCACAGTACTGGTCTGGGGTTAGGGGGGGGACAGTGGGGTTGTGAGGCAGGGCAGGGCTGGTCTGGGGGGGCTGGGAGCCACAGTACTGGTCTGGGGTTAGAGGGGGGACAGTGGGGTTGAAAGGGGGTGGGGGCAGGGCTGGTCTGGGGGGGCTGGGAGCCACAGTACTGGTCTGGGGTTAGGGGGGGGACAGTGGGGTTGTGAGGCAGGGCAGGGCAGGGCTGGTCTGGGGTTAGAGGGGGGACAGTGGGGTTGTGAGGCAGGGCAGGGCTGGTCTGGGGTTAGAGGGGGGACAGTGGGGTTGTGAGGCAGGGCAGGGCAGGGCTGGTCTGGGGTTAGAGGGGGGACAGTGGGGTTGTGAGGCAGGGCAGGGCTGGTCTGGGGTTAGAGGGGGGACAGTGGGGTTGTGAGGCAGGGCAGGGCTGGTCTGGGGTTAGAGGGGGGACAGTGGGGTTGTGAGGCAGGGCAGGGCTGGTCTGGGGTTAGAGGGGGGACAGTGGGGTTGTGAGGCAGGGCAGGGCTGGTCTGGGGTTAGAGGGGGGACAGTGGGGTTGTGAGGCAGGGCAGGGCAGGGCTGGTCTGGGGTTAGAGGGGGGACAGTGGGGTTGTGAGGCAGGGCAGGGCAGGGCTGGTCTGGGGTTAGAGGGGGGACAGTGGGGTTGTGAGGCAGGGCAGGGCAGGGCCAGGTGGTGGAGGGGCTTGGCCCAGGGGGGTGCACTTGTGCCTTGGCCCTGTGTGAAAAGCACGGTTGGTGGGCTTCCCATGCTGGCCTCCTCTTTATCAGGTGCTGATGGGTCTGTGTCAAAGCCAAAAGGACACTCAATAGGGGACGTCCTAAACAAATAAACCATACAGGAAGGACTAGTGTTCTTGTATTTTACACAGTAATACAGGATGTTGCAAGGGTTCCTGTAGCTAGTCAGCTAATGTCCTCAGTTTTGACCTGATCAGAAGGAGCAGAGACTGACCAGGGAGTGGAGAGGGAGGAGGGATGGAGAGGAGATGGAAGGGAGGAGGGGTGGAGAAGATGGTGGAGAGGAGAGGGAGGAGGGCTGGGGGAGAGGGAGTGGAGAGGGAGGAGGCCTGGGTGAGATAAAGGAGGGCTGGGAGGAGAGAGGGTGGAGGGCTGGGGGTGAGGGGAAGGGGGAGTAGGGCTAGGGGAGGAGTTCTGGATTCCTGTGTGTGTCCGATACACATCATGTGACGCAGGCAGGCAGCAACAAGCGGTGTGTTTTTGTCCAGATTTCATTTTGGGCCGCTAAGCAAGGAACACGTGTCACATGACGTGCCCCTGCCCTCCCCCTCCTCCCGCCTCCTTGCAGGGAGACCACCCTGGCTGAGTTCAGAGGCCCTCAATCAGGCCCTTTCACACCCTGTGAACCTGAAACAATCAGGGTTTAATAGCAGCTGTCTTTCTGTCTGTCCCTGTCCACCTTAGGCTCTTTGGGCTGAGGCTGGGGCTGGGGCTGAGGCAGATAGACTGAGACCTGCCCAACTGGCTGCGTTTCAGGGTTTTACATTTTTCAAACTTGTTGCTCGTTCTCTCTCAGCCTCCCCTCTCCACACCTGTCTCTCTTACAATTACATTTAGTAATTTAGCAGATGCTCTTATTCAGAGCGACTTACAGTAAGTACAGGGACATTCCCCCCGAGGCAAGTAGGGTGAAGTGCCTTGCCCAAGGACACAACGTCATTTTGCACGGCCGGGAATCGAACTGTCAACCTTCAGATTACTAGCCCGAGGGAGTGTGTGTGTGTGAGAGAGGGAGTGTGTGTGTGTGAGAGAGGGTGTGTGTGTGTGTGTGTGTGAGAGAGGGAGTGTGTGTGTGTGTGAGAGAGGGAGTGTGTGTGTGTGTGAGAGAGGGAGTGTGTGTGTGTGAGAGAGAGGGAGTGTGTGTGTGTGAGAGAGGGAGTGTGTGTGTGTGAGAGAGGTAGTGTGTGTGTGTGAGAGATGGAGTGTGTGTGTGTGAGAGAGGGAGTGTGTGTGTGTGAGAGAGGGAGTGTGTGTGTGTGAGAGAGAGGGAGTGTGTGTGTGTGAGAGAGGGAGTGTGTGTGTGTGAGAGAGGGAGTGTGTGTGTGTGAGAGAGAGGGAGTGTGTGTGTGAGAGAGAGGGAGTGTGTGTGTGTGAGAGAGAGAGAGTGTGTGTGTGTGAGAGAGGGAGTGTGTGTGTGTGAGAGAGGGAGTGTGTGTGTGAGAGAGAGAGAGTGTGTGTGAGTGTATATGGTGTGGGTATGGTGTGTGTGAGAGACTGTGAGTGTGTATGAGTGTAAGAGTGTGTGTGTATATGTGAGAGTGAGAGAGTGTGTGTGTGTGAGAGAGTTTGTGTGAGAGAGAGTGTGTGTGTGTGTGTGAGAGAGTGTGTGTGTGTGTGTGTGAGAGTGAGTGTGTGTGTGTGAGAGAGAGTGTGTGTGTCTCTGAGGCTCAGACCAGACCCAGTGTTGTGTTAGTAATATAGTGAGTCTATGATGAAGGGACAAACTCATTTCCTTCCCAGTGTGCCAGACAGAGAGGAGCACATCAGACACAAGACAGGATCTCTTTCTGCATCACTGCTCACTCACTGCATGAAACCTGCTCACATACACTCCTTTTCTCTCTCTCTCTCTCTCTCTCTCTCTCTCTCTCTCTCTCTCTCTCTCTCTCTCTCTCTCTCTCTCTCTCTTTTTCTCTCTCTCACTTTCTCTCTGTCTTCCTCACTCTCTCTCTCCTCCTTCCTATCTCCTCCCTCTCTCCCCCTCTCTCTCCTAGCCTCTATCCCTCAGCAGACTGAAAGCAAAGATGAGGCGGTGTTTATTATTTCGCCAGGTTGCCATGGCCGCTGTGCGTTTGTGTGTCGTCACCAGTAATTACAACTCCAATGTTTCTCCTCTCCCTGCCCTGCCCTCCTTTCTCCTCCCCTCCTTTCCCCTCCCCTCCTTTCCCCTCCCCTCCTCTCTGCTTCTCTCCCTCCCCATTTCCAGGAGTTACGTTTGATAAGCAGTTAAATTTGAATTCTGGTTCAGTAACTTCCTATGTGGAAGGAAAGTATTGTTCCTCACTGTCCCCCTCTGACATCCTAACTACCTCTCTGCTTACCTGGCTCTGTGGTACCCTGTTCACACATCATCTCTGTTGTAAATTAGAGATGACTTGACACAGAAAATATCTAATGTAAACTTGAGATTACTTTACACAGAGAATATCTGTTGTAAACGAGGGATGACTTTACACAGAAAATCTCTACTGTAAAGTAAATATTAGCCTATGTTGCACTCAAAATGATTGTTAATATGATTCCTAGCATGAAACCGACAGAATGATAGTCAGACATTTTTTTTCATGGGTGGTAGACTACATTGAAAGGAACTGTTTAGACCAAATCTATTGATTACTATGCGATCGCCTATCGATCGCCTATAGATTCATTAAGCCTATAGCTAAACTAATTACACTTGGCTCTCATTTTTACAAAAGGCTACTTAGACCGTGTCCTGACAATAAATGAAGAACATCAGGCTACATGTTTTGCCAGGGTAACTGGATCTAATTAGACCATTGAATGTTTATAGAGATGGGAAGAAACCACAAACACGCACAACAAACGTAAGCTACGAAGCTACCATGGAGCAAGGCAGAAGAAAAAATCAAAATACGTTTTGAATAAACTTTCCTTTTTGTGTCATGTGAAAAAAGTTTAGAAAGGTAGAAAAAATATTTTCGAATTTATTTTTGAAAAACAAAAAAAGAATTAATTCTAAAGGTTGAAATACTATTTTCGAAAATAGGTTGGCTTCATTGATGAGTACTTGATGAGGACTCTACTGTACTCTGCAGTAGGTTGCTCTCTACTCTGTTCGAGGCTTCTCTGTTCTCCTCTCTCCTCTCCTTTCACTCTGTGTGTGAAAAGATTAGTTTCCCATGTGATCTGAAAAGTTTAACAAATTATTTTTCAAAAGGTTGAAAATAAATTGGGGAAAAAATATTTAGAAAAAACGAAAAGGTTGAAAAAAAAAATATTATTTCACACACAAAACAAGTGTCAAGTTTTTTCGAAATTATTTTTTAAATCTTTCAAACTTTTTGGATGATTTGAAGGGAGATGTTCGAAATTGTTAGCCTGGTCCTAACCAGACTCCCGTACATTGCATTTGTACTTAGAGTCTGGGCTCGATCCATTGACAAGCATTAACTTCCTCGAAGGCGGGTACTCTGAAGTTGAAGTTTAAAACTAATGGATCTGCCAAGAGCCACTCTGGATCTGGCATAACCAATCGCTGACGTTCGCCTTAGCCAACTCCTTCACCACTAACGGAGCTAGCTGGAAAATCAAACAAACCCTGTGGGGATCAAAGATTGTTCTTGCTCCGGCTTTAACTTCTGGATATTCGGCAGCGTTGCCACAACGGACGAAAGGTTTCGCTCGCATCTTTCTCCGCCGCCATTACGTAACTACATCTCAAACTAGCACACGACATCAACGTCACGTTTCTCAGCCACTCTGTTCGCTGATTGGACCTACAAAAATGTAAAATTTTTACCGGAGACATCTGACCAATATACCTCAAGCCCAGACGCAGTACAGAAGTACAATGAAAATTGAGCGTAAGTACGTAGGAGGGCAGAGCCAGGCTACGAAATTGCTGGTGAAGTTTCTGATTGGCTGGTTTTTAACGCTATAACTTGAGACAACTATCAACTGCGCCCCGTCCATTAATTGTGGGACAAGTTATCCCTTCTCAGCGTAATAAAGGTTGAAATGCGTGAGAAATACAAGGTGTTGCATGAGATCGTGAGAAATAGTTGAAATACGTGAGCCCTGTTATACCTAAACCGTGCAACGGAACTCTCCAGCCGATACAAGCAATGCTTTGTTAAACAAGACGACGCTCATTTTGATGTAGTGTAACTGAGGGAGCAGTTAGTGGGAAAATAAGAAAAGAAAGAAATGTATATGAGAGATAATATATGCGTTGCACAAGGCAAGCACATACAATAAAGTGTTTGGGTGTCAACAAAGTATGTTCCTCTGACTTCTGGGGAAGCAGGTGATGTAGCACCTGTAGCTGTCCCAGATCACACACCTCCATACTGCCCAGTCATCCCAACACACAGACAAACACAATTAGGCCTTTAGAAAAAGAATATTGTTGGCAGGCAGAGAGAGAGACGGCTATTCTGTTACTGTAGGACCTGCTGGAAGAGATGGAACTGAACTGTGGGGGTGAATCAGAGGGAACTGGAGAGACAGAGAGAGAGAAAGAGTTGACTGGCGAGATGGAGGAAAGGAAGACAGAGACAGGGAGGGAGAGGGAGAGGGAGAGAAGAGAGAGAAAGACGGAGAGAAAAAGAGAGAGATAGAAGGAGAGAAAGAGAGCGAGAGCAAGAGATTGTTTTAAATCTGCAGTGAGTCAAGCTCTCAAATTTATGCCCATGGGCTTCTTCTTGGGTGGGCTAGCGGGAGGGAGAGAGAGAGAGAGAGAGAGGAGGGAGGGAGGAGGGCGGGGGAGGATCTCTGCTGCTGGAGAAAGTTGCAGACTCCACACTGCTCTCTCTGCAGCTTAGCTGGAGCACAGGCCAGATCCTGACTGTCCGGCTCCCTCTCCTGACTGTCCGGCTCCCTCTCCTGACTGTCCGGCTCCCTCTCCTGACTGTCCGGCTCCCTCTCCTGACTGTCCGGCTCCCTCTCCTGCGTCTCAGCATCCACACGCTGCTCTGGAGGAAGGAAGTGGGCTTATTAGTTTTGGTGTTTTGGTTTGTGGTTTTGTCTATGCCGTAGTAATGTTCTCCTATGTGTCTGCTGTCGCGGGCTATTGCGTCAGCTAGCAGGAAAGGAATGAGAACGACTGTTTGTATATTTACGATTGTGTGTGTGTCAGTGTGTGTGTATGTGTGTGTATATATGTGTGTGTGTGTGTGTGTGATACTGTATTGAAGAGGGAGCAGTGTTGTCTGAAAAGAGGCTTGATTGAGCAGATGTGCTGGAGAGTGTCAGCTGAATGTGAGCTCACCTTCAGTCCTCCTCCCCTCTCATTCCTTTTATTTCCCTCCCCCAGACATGTTCTCCTCTCCTCTCTCTCTCTCTCTCTCTCTCTCTCTCTCTCTCTCTCTCTCTCTCTCTCTCTCTCTCTCTCTCTCTCTCTCTCTCTCTCTCTCTTTCTCTTCACCTCCTCTCCTTCTCTTCTCCTCTCCCTTCTGCCTCTTTTGTCTTCTCCTCTCCTACCCTTGTCTCTCTCCCCTCCTCGTCTCTCTCCCCTCCTCGTCTCTCTCCTACCCTCGTCTCTCTCCCCTCCTCGTCTCTCTCCTACCCTCGTCTCTCTCCTACCCTTGTCTCTCTCCCCTCCTCGTCTCTCTCCTACCCTCGTCTCTCTCCCCTCCTCGTCTCTCTCCCCTCCTCGTCTCTCTCCTACCCTCGTCTCTCTCCCCTCCTCGTCTCTCTCCTACCCTCGTCTCTCTCCCCTCCTCGTCTCTCTCCTACCCTTTTCTCTCTCCCCTCCTCGTCTCTCTCCTACCCTCGTCTCTCTCCCCTCCTCGTCTCTCTCCCCTCCTCGTCTCTCTCCTCTCCTCGTCTCTCTCCTACCCTCGGCTCTCTCCTACCCTCGTCTCTCTCCCCTCCTCGTCTCTCTCCTACCCTCGTCTCTCTCCCCTCCTCGTCTCTCTCCTACCCTTGTCTCTCTCCCCTCCTCGTCTCTCTCCTACCCTTGTCTCTCTCCTACCCTCGTTTCTCTCCCCTCCTCGTCTCTCTCCTACCCTCGTCTCTCTCCTACCCTCGTCTCTCTCCTACCCTTGTCTCTCTCCTCTCAGACGGTATCTTCTGTTTGTTTTACCCAACATCACAGACTATCAGAGGGAATCACTTGTGTGTTTCTGTGTGTGAGCGATGAAAACGTCCATCATTGTAAAATATTATCAAAAGAAAGGAAATTCGAACAGTACAACCCTAACTCCACCCATGCATACATACACACACACCACACTCACAACACAGTCACTCACACACACAAACACATACTTTAACACACACACAACACACACACACACCAGCCCTGTCAGATCTGATGAGTGAACGCATCTTCTCTTCCTAAACCGTTTGCTCAGGGCTTCCACCACGCCGCAGAAAAGACCCTCAGGGCTGGATCCTGCTCCTTGCCTGGCCTCGGCTCTGTGAGCTAATGCAACGTGAAGGGATTACGATTATTGGTGGAGTTGTAAACCATTAGGGCTGTTATTTACAAGAGCAATGGTCTTGGGTTAGGTGTTGCGGGGGTTGGGGGGGTTGGTGTGTGTGGAGGGGTTGGTGTGGGGGGGTGTGGGGGGGTAGCTCAGAACCCATAACAACTGTACTCTCCACAGACCCTGGAGACATCTGGTCTTCATTGCTCCTCCGTGACATAACGGTGCCTGTTAATCACAGCATGGGAGCTACTTCCTGGTGCGCTGCTAGGACACTGGGTCTGGGGGGGGAGTCCCCCAGATCTGTTGCCAGGTAACAGCATGGGAAGGGTTGTAGCTCAGTGGTAGAACATTTGACACTGCAGATCAAGAGGTCCTAGGTTCAATTCCCCCCCTGTATGTCTCTTTGGATTAAAGCTTCGGCTTAATGAAGATATTGTCATTATAACCAGCAACAGTTAGCTCTCTGTCACATGCTGAAGGAGCATCCGGGGTCCTGACAGTACTGTGGGCACTATAGGATGGTGACAGGGTGAGGGTGGTGACAGGGTGAGGATGGTGACAGGGTAGTGACAGGGTGAGGGTGGTGACAGGGTGAGGGTGGTGACCTGGTGTATCTCAGCAGGAAGCAGGTGGCAGCTGCTGTTGTTTCAGATGCTTAGCTGCTCTCTTCTCCTCCTCCTCCCCTACCTCACTCTGTCCCTACCACTACCCCTGCTCCATCTGCCTTCTCCCTCTCTCTCCCTCTCTCTCCTCCTCTCTTACCACCCCAGCCCCTATCCTGCCCCTACTTCAACAAAGGGGTGCACCTGCCACCAAAAGTGTGCAGGGTGCGTGAGAGAGAGGAAGAGGGTTTAGTGTGAGTGTGTGTGTGTTTGGAGGGGGGGAAGTGTGTGTGTGTGTGTGTATGTGTGTGTGACCAGAAGGCAGTGAAAGGATGAGTGTGTTTCCGTACTCTGTGTGTTGGCTGGTGATGAGGCCCGAGGGGCCTGCCGTGCGTTTGTGCCAGGCTCCAAGCAGAGCAGAGAAGCCAGGGCCACACACACACTCATGAGGTGCCACACATACATTCCTGAGGTGCCACACACTACTGAGGTACCACACACACTTGGAGGGGCAAGGAGTGTGATGGTGGGAGAAGGAAATGGAGGAAGGAGGCAGAGGGGAGATTGGAGGGGGATACAGGGTGGAGGAGGGGAATTAACTGCTGCAACTACTGATACCAGCCTGGTGTGTAGAGATCGTGTTTCCATCTTAGTTGCCCTGAAGAAGGGGTGGGCTGCTATCTGTCTCTCTCTCTTACCCTCTCTCTTTCTCTCTCTCTCTCTCTCTCTCTCTCTCTCTCACACACACACACACCTGGCCAAACAGCCCCCAGGTATGACCCCATGTTGACGTTCCACCTCTGAGTGCTCAGGTGTTTCCTGGCTGTGGGGGTGAGTGTGAGAAGCAGCTTCTGGGCTCCACAGTAACACCTCTGTGTGTGTGTGTGTGTGTGTGTGTGCGTGTGTGCCTGTTACCACAGTAACAGCCTGGGTGATCCAGTCAGCCGCCTTCCCCAGTCTGTTGACCTATTGCTGTGCTCCGTTTCTCAGAGCCAATCAGGTGACAACTTCCTGGTTCAGGCAGGGTGAGGAAGTGACAGTCCGGAGCCAGACTCATTACCTGGTGGAGGACGGTTCCCAGCCCAGTGTGTTCTACAGAACCCTCCAGTTTGTTCTACATAACCCTCCAGTTTGTTCTACAGAACCCTCCTGTGTGTTCTACATAACCCTCCAGTTTGTTCTACAGAACCGTCCTGTGTTCTACAGAACCCTCCTGTGTTTTCTACAGAACCCTCCTGTGTGTTCTACATAACCCTCCAGTTTGTTCTACAGAACCCTCCTGTGTGTTCTACATAACCCTCCAGTTTGTTCTACAGAACCCTCCAGTGTGTTCTACAGAACCCTCCTGTGTTTTCTACAGAACACTCCAGTGTGTTCTACAGAACCCTCCAGTTTTTTCTACAGAACCGTCCTGTGTTCTACAGAACCCTCCTGTGTTTTCTACAGAACACGCCAGTGTGTTCTACAGAACACTCCTATCTTCCACAGAACCCTATTGTATTCTACATAACGTTCCTTTGTTCTACTGAATGTTCCTGTGTTCTACAGAACCTAAGAACCCAACAGAGATGTTCTTTTGTGTGTGAGCGGGGCGGGGCGGGGTCAGGGGGATGATGTAAGGAACCATGTTGTTTTTCATTGGCTGGAATTCAAGGTTAAATTCCTGGGTGGAAAGCCTCAGCCCATCTTAGATCAGGGGAAGGACTTCCTGATGTCAGAGGGACAGTGCCTCTCCCCAACTGACATGTCACATGTTCATCCATCTAAGCAGATGATTGGACCAGAAACTTCTCATTAAAGATATGACAGAAAACGGTATACTGTTATGACTGAGAGGAAAATCTAGAAAAATCCATATATTTCATTTTGTTTCCTTGTCTAGTTTCCTAGTCTGTGTTCTGTTTCCTGTCTGTGTGTTCTGTTTCCTGTCTGTGTGTGGCTACAGGTAATGTAAAGGTGAATGTCTGGCTCCTCCTCCCTCAGCCTGTGTGTCTCCCCCCCCCCCCCACACACACACACACACAGTGTCCCAGCTCACACACTGATATCCTAGAGAGAAGCCCTTGGGCTGCTGGGGCATCTATGCCTGCATACTTACACACATGCTCCAGCTTGTCTGTTTGTGTGTGTACGTTTGTGTTCGTTTGTGTGTACGTGTGTGTGTGGGCGGACTGTGTGTGTGTTCTCAGGCATAGTACTTGTGGGCCCAAGTGGGTGGAGAACTTGTCTGCAACATGAAGAAAGTAATTTACAGTATCGGAAGTTTACTGTTGGTCTTGCGTTCCTCAAACAACACTCTTGTTTGTGAGTTCAATTTCCTGAAAGGTGAATGGTTGTGGCAACATTTCCTTTTTACAAAGATGTATTACTGTCTTTAGTTTCAAAGAAAAATAAATAGGAACGTGATAGTTAGATTCTGCTGTTTCAAACAGCTCTATATTCATGCTCTGTCTCCTCTCGTTTAATTATCTCACAATAACTAAAAATAGGAACTGGATTTATTTGTCCATCTTTCTCATCCTTCCTGCGCAAGTACACACACTTCCTGTATGTCTACATGCGCTTCCTGTATGTCTACATGCACTTCCTGTATGTCTACATGCACTTCCTGTGTGTTAGGTGTGTGCGAGGTGAGAATGGTGTGTGTAAAGTGTGTGGGCACTACCCAAACCATAAGACATTACCCCCAATAGTTTTTAAATGTAAACACACACAAACACAGAAACGCACACAGTTTGAACACTGGACCAGTAATAGCCTTTGTGGTCAGAAAGTTATTGGTGAAGAAGCACCACCACAGACGTTGTGTCTCTCTCTTTCTCTCTCACACACACACACACACTCTTTCTCTCACACACACACACACACACACACTCTCCCTCTGCGTCCCTGTGAGGAGAGCGGGGTGTTTAAGTGGAGTGCTGTGGTGTGGTGCCTCTGCTAGCAGAGCTGAAGACTTGAGAGCAGCAGAGAGCAGGCGCCCACACAAGCCTTTGTGTGCGAGAGGGTCTGTACATAGCCCACACCACCAAGCCCTCTGTCTAGCAACCACACGCCTGCTGGAGGGAGGGGAGAGGGAAGGGACAACTTGTGTAGGGGATGGCTGGAGCTGGGGCTGGGATTGGGGTGAGGCTGGGGTTTGGGTGAGGCTGGGACTGGGGGTGAGGCTGGGGTTGGGGTTGAGGCTGGGGGTGGGCTTTTGGGTGTGGGTGTGAGGCTGGGGTTGGGGTTGAGGCTGGGGGTGGGCTTGTGGGTGTGGGTGTGAGGCTGGGGTTGGGGTTGAGGCTGGGGGTGGGCTTGTGGGTGTGGGTGTGGGTGTGAGGCTGGGGTTGAGGCTGGAGCTGGGACAGGAACTGGGCTAAGGCTGGGGGCTCGGCTGGTGTGACGTGAGTTCCCAGGGGAGCAGCTTGCTCATTACCAGATCACCTCAGATGATAAAGATCCATTTAGAGAGACACTGTAGCCCCCCCCCCCCCACCCAGTAGACCCCCTGAGGGAGTGGAAGTGATTACAGCAGCAGTCTGATTGCAGCATTGTCTCCAATACACAATCACCGAACTGACAGCCTGCACCGAGGTGTTGTCCTACTATTGTCCTCCTGTGTCTGGAGGAGGAGAGTGTGGAGGTGGTGGAGGAGCAGGAGGTGGTGGAGTAGGAGTAGGGTGTGGGGTGTGGAGATGGTGGAGGTGGAGGAGGAGAGTCTGGGTTGTGGAGGTAGTGGAGGAGTAGAGGGTGGAGGAGGAGGAGGAGAGTCTGGGGTGTGGAGGAGGAGAGTCTGGGGTGTGGAGGAGGAGGAGAGTCTGGGGTGTGGAGGTAGTGGAGGAGGAGAGGGTGGAGGAGGAGGAGGAGGAGGAGAGTCTGCGGTGTGGAGGAGGAGGAGAGTCTGGGGTGTGGAGGTAGTGGAGGAGGAGAGGGTGGAGGAGGAGGAGGAGAGTCTGGGGTGTGGAGGTAGTGGAGGAGGAGGAGGATAGTCTGGGGTGTGGAGGAGGAGGAGAGGGTGGAGGAGGAAGAGAGTCTGGGGTGTGGAGGAGGAGGAGAGGGTGGGGTGTGGAGGTAGTGGAGGAGGAGGAGGATAGTCTGGGGTGTGGAGGAGGAGGAGAGGGTGGAGGAGGAAGAGAGTCTGGGGTGTGGAGGAGGAGGAGAGGGTGAAGGAGGAGGAGGAGAGTGTGGAGGAGGAGGAGGAGAGTCTGGGGTGTGGAGGAGGAGGAGAGGGTGGAGAAGGAGGAGAGTCTGGGGTGTGGAGGAGGAGGAGGAGAGGGTGGAGGAGGAGGAGAGTCTGGGGTGTGGAGGAGGAGGAGAGGGTGGAGGAGGAGGAGGAGAGTCTGGGGTGTGGAGGAAGAGGAGAGGGTGGAGGAGGAAGAGGAGAGTCTGGGGTGTGGAGGAGGAGGAGAGGGTGGAGGAGGAGGAGGAGAGTCTGGGGTTTGGAGGAAGAGGAGGAGGTTGTGGAGGAGGTTGTGGAGGCAGGGGTTTCATGGGGCTGTGAAACATGTGTGAAATGGGAGCACGGTATTAAGGAGCTGTGCTCAGCCGGGGGTCTATTGTGTGGAAGGATGAGCCCCCTACTGGCCTCCATGATCTCCTTCATTCATATGGAGAGTCTGGGTATCTGGGGTTTGGGTCCTGGGTTTTGCCTGGTTCTGGGTCTAGTCTAGTCTGGGTCTCTGGATGCTACTTGTGGCTGTCACAAGGCAGTATGACACGTGGAGATTGTGTGTGTGTGTGTGTGCGTGTGTACATATGCCTGTTTGCATAGTGTTATCCAGTTTGTGTAGAGCCAACATCAGTCGTGCGATGGTCAATACTGGAAGTCTATAAAAAACCCACATTGACAAAGAGCAGAACAAACACCACTGGTTTGCTCAGGATCTCCTAACAAACACTCGACAGGGGAGGGGAGGGGAAGGGAGGGGAAGGGAAGGGAGGGGTATGGAGAGGAGGGGAGAGGAGAGGAGAGGAGAGGAGAGGGGAGAGGAGAGGAGAGGAGAGGGGAGGGGAGGGGAGGGGAAGGGAAGGGAGGGGAGGGGAATGGAGAGGAGAGGAGGGCAGAGGAGAGGAGGGGAGAGACACACTGCTGTCATGTGATGGAGTTGTGAGACAGACCAGAGAGATAGTTGGAGAGGTGTGGTGCGGTGTGGTGTGGTGTGGTGCGGTGTGGTGCGTGGTGTTATATGGTGCTCTTAAAGAGAACAGAGAGAGTTTTACAGTAGCAGAGAGAGAGAGGATGGAGAGAGAGGGCGAGTGAGGACGTTGACTAGAAGAAGAGGAGAAGCAGGAGGGGGGGGCAGATCTGAGGGGGAGGGGGAGTAGGGGGGGAGGGGAGGTGATTAAAATTCATCCCACGGTGCAAACAAAGGGGAGAATGAAAGGAGAGAGAATGCAGGAGAGCGAGAGTGGAAAGATTTGGATGAAAAGATTGTAAGCCTTCCTTGTAGACTGCAGATCCCCGCGCAGGTCTACTAAATCACTGGCTTTGACTCACAGGACAATCACAGGACAGGAGAGAGGGGGGAGAAGGGAGGGGGAGGAGGAGGAGAAGGGGGAGGGAGGAGGAGAGGAGAAGGGGGAGGGAGGAGGAGAAGAGGGAGGGAGGGGAGAGGGAGGAAGGGAAGGAGGAGAGAGGGGAGGGGCAGGAGGGATGAAGGAGGAAGAACATTTATTATTCCGCAAACTCCCACCCCCCCACCACACTCCCCACACTAAGACTCATCAAGGCAGCTGAACAGGAGGTCAACAATTGACTCAATTACAAGACAAACTATCCGAGGGCCCTCCAGCCCACTCACAGCAGACCTCGACCCTCCCTGGCAGTCTGCTGTTGTTTTTCTCTCTTTCTCTCTTTCTTCTCCCTTTCCCCCTCTCTTTTCTCTGGGGTCCTCAGGGGCCGAGGCTTGCCCCCTGAAGGAGCCCCAGACAGACACAGGAGCCCTGGTCCTCATCTGGAGCGGCACCCTTTCAGACCCTCAATGACTCCCTCTCTACTGGAGGGCCGCGGGGAGACGAGGAGGGGGAGAGAGGGTGGAAGGAGTGCAGGGAAAGAGCTAGGGAGAGAGGGAAGGGAGAGAGAAGGAGGGAGAGAGGGAGGGAGAAGGAATGAAGAAAGGAAGGAGAGCAGGGAATAAGCTAGGGAGAGAGGAAGGGAGAGAGAAGGAGGGAGAGAGGGAGGGATGGAGAGAGCAGGAGGGAGAGAAGGAGGGAGCAGGAAAGAGAGTGAGGGAGAAGGAAGGAAGGAGAGCAGGGAGCAAAGGACATAGATGTAGAGATCGAGGGGGTCACAGGAGAGCTCAGTTGTCTCTCGTCCTTCCTCTCTCTTATTTGTCCTCTCTCTGTTTCAGTCTCTGTCTGTCTTTCTTGCGTCCTCTGGCATCTGATAGGCTGTTAGCTAGTAGAGGAGCCCATATGTAATCATCTCATCTAGGAATGTAATCAGGCCCACAAACAACACAGACGTTATCAAACCGGCATCTGTCCACCAAACCCTGCGCTTCTACAGTTCACATTTTATTCGTTCGGCAGACGCTTTTAACCAGCCTTGTAACAGTTCCTCATATATGAAGAATTAGTTTGACCTGTATTTCCTGTATTTATTGTAGTTTTTCATGTAGTTCCTGTAGTTCCTTCTATGGTTCCTGTACTTCCTGTAGTTTCCCCTGTAGGTCTTCCTGAAGTTCTTCCTGTAGTTCTGTACTTCCTGTAGATCCTTGTGTAGTTCCTGGGGGGAGGGGGGCCCTGATCCTCCAGTGTTGCTAAGGCCAGACAGCCCAGCTGATCCAGTGTTGCTAAGGCTCTCTCTCTCTCTCTCTCTCTTTCTTATTTGGGCAGGCCAAGCTTGCAATATGTAAGATGAGAAAGAGTAGGCATTTTGGAGTGGGGTCGCTCGATGCAGAAGCAGTGTTGCTGGGGCTGGTCACGGCAAGGTTGCGAATTGAGTTATCGTCTTGTAAGCTGGTGGGAAAGATGGAGGAGTTTGTTGATGTATGGGAGGCGAGGGATGCCTTGTGCACAGTGGATGGGGAGGGGGGTTTAGAGCTGATGTTGTGATTAGGGAGTGTTTTTTTTGCTTAGTGTGATTGGAAAAGTAAAATTGTGAAATTGTAAGTGAAATGGGTTTGTTTGAATAAGAAATGGCTGGTGTGGTGAAACTGCTTGGTTAGCTGGCAGTTCTAAAAGTAAAAAAAAACTCCCTCTCACACACACACAGAGAGAAAGGGAACGAGGACGAGAGAGAGTCCAGTAATCCTTGTTCTGTCAACAGTCAGGTTTCCAGACTGGGAAGTGTACTCTGTACACTGTGTACCTGTGTGTCCAGGTCACGATCCATCATGGGTCAAGACCAGATCCACCATGATTCTATCTCTAGGGCACACCAGTGAGCTATACCCCAGTGATACCAGTCATCTCTAGGTCACACCAGTGAGCTATACCCCAGTGATACCAGTCATCTCTAGGGCACACCAGTGAGCTATACCCCAGTGATACCAGTCATCTCTAGGTCACACCAGTGAGCTATACCCCAGTGATACCAGTCATCTCTAGGGCACACCAGTGAGCTATAACCCAGTCATACCAGTTATGTCTAGGTCACACCAGTGAGCTATACCCCAGTGATACCAGTCACTGGGGTACACAATGCTAGTTAGTGCAACATAAAGTGTTGACCCTTAAGGTTCTGCAGAAGGTTCTAGTGAAAGTTCTTACCTCGGGTACCTGGTGGTGTGTGAAGTCAGCAGACAGAAACCACTAAACTGGCTGGTTGGCAGCTTGTCTGGCTGTTTGGCTGGCTGGTTGCCTGGCTGGCTGGCTGGCTGTTTGGCAGCTTGCCTGGCTGGCTGGCTGTTTGGTAGCTTGTCTGGCTGGCTGGCTATTTGTCAGCTTGCCTGGCTGGCTGGCTGGCTGTTTGGCAGCTTGACTGGCTGTTTGGTAGCTTGTCTGGACGCCTGGTTTTGGGCGTTGAGGGGAAATGGTAGTGTTGGCTGGTCTTGCTGGCTGTGGTTCCGTTCCGCTGCCATGGTAACCCTTCTAAGAGAAACAGTGGTTTCTGCAAGGTCACAATTGCTTCTTCTTCACACACGCACAGACGACACACACACAGTGACACACACACGCACAGACAACACACACACAGTGAAACACACATGCACAGACGACACACACACAGTGTGTATATACACACCCCTGGGTCTACCCATGTAGCTCCTTCAATCTCCCTGCTCTCCCTCCTCACTCCTCTCCCTCATCCTCCTCATCCTCCTCTTCATCATCTCCCCTTTTTTTCTATCTCTTACATTCTCCAAGACTCAGTATCTCTGTCTCCATCTCTCTCTCTCTCTCTCTCTCTCTCTCTCTCTCTCTCTCTCTCTCTCTCTCTCTCTCTCTCTCTCTCTCTCTCTCTCTCTCTCTCTCTCTCTCTCTCTCTCTCTCTCTCTCTCTCTCTCTCTGTGTCTCTCTCTCTCTGTGTCTCACTCTCACTCAGACAGACACACAAGCACGCAGAGACGTTCACACACCTCCTATGAAACTAGAAAAGTGTTTAGTTTTCTATAAATAGCCCAGGCTCCATCTGGCCCACCCAGGCTCCCCGGGACAGCAGGAGCAGCTCTGCTCCCTCCTCTCTCCCTCCTCTCTCCCTCCTGTCTCCCTCCTGTCTCCCTCCTCTCTCCCTCCTCTCTCCCTCCTCTCTCCCTCCTGTCTCCCTCCTGTCTCCCTCCTCTCTCCCTCCTCTCTCCCTCCTCTCTCCCTCCTGTCTCCCTCCTGTCTCCCTCCTGTCTCCCTCCTCTCTCCCTCCTCTCTCCCTCCTGTCTCCCTCCTGTCTCCCTCCTCTCTCCCTCCTCTCTCCCTCCTCTCTCCCTCCTGTCTCCCTCCTCTCTCCCTCCTCTCTCCCTCCTCTCTCCCTCCTCTCCCTCAGTCTGTCCTGAAGTTACAACTGGATTCTTGTCATAATCATGTTGGTTTCTATAAACTGCACAGGACTGCCTGTTTCCCTGCTACACCCCTTATAACAGAGGGAGAGAGGAGGATAGAGAGATGGGGGGGATGGGAGAGAAAGAGAAAGGTAAAGAGAGCGTGGGAAAGCAGAAAGAAAAGAGAACAGGTTGGTCAGTCTGGAGGTTAACTTGGTCTCTGGTCAGATTAACCGGGTCTCTGGTTGTTCACACACAGAGCTGCTGCACAGCTGTGGATCCCCCCCGCTACACTCCTCCTCTGTCCCAGACAGGCAGACAGACAGACAGACAGACAGACAGACAGGCAGACAGACAGGGAGACAGGCAGGCAGGCAGGCAGACACACAGGCAGGCAGGCAGACAGGCAGACAGGCAGACAGGCAGACAGACAGGCAGACAGACAGACAGACAGACAGACAGACAGGCAGACAGGCAGACAGACAGGCAGACAGGCAGACAGGCAGACAGGCAGGCAGACAGACAGACAGACAGGCAGGCAGGAGTAAGATGTACCATGGGATGAACAGACAGGTTGACAGTTGGAGCTACATTAGAGAGCAGGACGGAGAGAGAGAGAGACAGAGACAGAGAGAGAGAGAGAGAGAGAGAGAGAGAGAGAGAGAGAGAGAGAGAGAGAGAGAGGAGAGAGAGAGAGAGAGAGAGAGAGAGAGAGAGAGAGAGAGAGGAGAGAGAGAGAGAGAGAGAGAGAGAGAGAGAGAGAGAGAGAGAGAGAGAGAGAGAGGAGAGAGAGAGAGAGAGAGAGAGAGAGAGAGAGAGGGAGAGGGGACAGGAAACCACAGGTATGTGCCTGATGGTGGGTGGGTAGTGTGGAGGAGAGAGGGAGGAAGGGTGGTGATGCTGCAGGGAGGAGGAGGGGAGAGGGGGATACAGAAGGTAGGAAAAAAGGAGGGAAAGGAAAGACTGCAGTTACAACAGCCTCTCACCAGACCAGATCCACTAAGATCCTCTCTCACCTGGACCCCCCCCCCCCTCTTTCCCCCTCTCGCTCTCTCTGTCTCTCTCTCTTTCTCTCTCTGTGTCTCTCCCCCCCCTCTCTCTCTGGGACTCATGTACTTACGCTTTTGCTTCCATTTCAGGCGTATTTAAATCGCAATGTGCGGGGGAAAACATGGCGAGGTACAAACATGCAGCACTGAGGTAAAAGCGCAGACTGCCTGTCGCTGGAACTGAAAATGGCAAATTGCGCTTTTCCGTGTCATGCATATGCATTCACGGGAGGGTCAATGTGAAAGTGGGAGTTTCCCATAAAGAGATGGGAGGGGATGCGTAAAGTGTGCCTACTTATGTATTCCGTGGTATGTACAGAAACCGCCCGTGAAAGCGTGCCTCCATTTTGCGGTGACAATTCTGCGCCTCTTAAAAGCAGGTGTAAACCAGGATGCGGGTTTCCTCGCATATGCCTCCTGGTGAAATGGCAGCAGTAATCCAAGCAAGACATAGGCCAAGGAGACGAGCTGAAAGGATTTTTGCTACAAGGATCACACTTTTTCAGTTGAGTGAACACAAAATCATTAGGCAATACAGATTAAGCAGTCATGCAATATTACAGTTTTTTGTGTCGGTGTGGAATTCCAGCCTTGTATAATATTCAAATTTGCTGTTACCTCATGAACAAGCACATCAACTTCGTTATCACTAAATCTTTGTTTTCGCTGTTATGACTTTTGTGGCTGATCCATGATAGAAAGAGAGAAGGAGGTCCATTCAATTGCACGTTTAAATGCTCGCAATGTATGCTATAGTGGGCGGAGAAAGGCGCTGATTACCCGATGAACTGCAGGGTTGGTTAATACGACGTAAGCTGAAGTATCACACTGCGCTTTCTGTGGGTTGGCCATGGCGCAGATAACACTATGTTTGCAAATGTACGTACATGAGGCCCTCTGTGTCTCTCTCCCTCTCTCTCTCTGGGTTTGTCTCCCTCTCTCTCTGTCCCTCTCTCTCCCCCCCCTCTCTCTCTCTCCCCCCCTTCTCTCTCTATCTCCCTCTCTCTCTTTGTCTTCCTCTCTCCCCTCTCTCTCTCTCTCTCTCTGTCCCCACCTTCTGTTTCCACTCTTCTCTGTCCAGCTCTTCTTCTGTCTGCTTTCCGGTGGTGCTTAGTTGCTCTGTGTCAGGCGTTGCTGTTCTACTGTAAGTGGCTAGGGTTAGGGCTAGGGCTAGCTAGGGTTAAGCCTGGGCCTGGGTTAGGGTGAGCTACAGTAAGGGTCTGGGCTAGGGTTAGGGTGAGCTATAGGGTTAGGGTTAGGGTTAGGCCTAACCCTAAGAAACTTGCTGAAAATTCCTGAAAAACTTGCTCCTCCACATGCACTCATCACTTGTGCTACCCCATGAAACACTCAATCAGTTATTCTTAAGCACTGTTATACTGATCATGCCAATACATCTAGAATTAACACATTAAAATTAGTAATTTTCATTAGTAATTTATTAATTTAGAAGAGAGTGAGGTGGGGCAGAGAGAGAGAAGGGGAGGGGAGAGAGAGAGAAGGGGGGAGAGAGAGAGAAGGGGGGAGAGAGAGAGAGAGAGAGAGAAGGGAGGGGAGAGAGAGAGAGAAGGGGGGAGAGAAGGAGAAAGGGGAGAGAGAGAGAGAGAGAAGAGGGGAGAGAGAGAGAGAGAGAGAGAGAAGGGTTAGGGTTAGCATGATTAAACTATTTAGCCTACCTAAAAAAACGACCACATACAATAAAGATATCTGCATTTTGGATGGGTAGCTACAGTACGTAGATGCCAGATTTACGCCTGGGACACATGCTGCGGGACGCGCACCGGTCACCAAGCCTTTCACCTCCACTGAGCTTTCCTTTTTCACATTTAATGCTGACATGGTAACATGGCATAGGCTATATTTAGGCAACTTGTAATTCCAACAGTCTTGCAGCATAACATAAATTGGCAACATTTGTCTTTTTTTTGCCGTAGTCTTTATACAATAGGCTACGTGCTGTGGGTCATACAACTCCATGTAGGCCTAGGCTACTTCTCAACTTCGATGATTAACTTCGTGTCGTCAAGCTTCCCAAATTTCTCCGTTGGTTTATGATGTAGGCCTACCCTATGGGTTTCAGTATAGCCAGCAGCAGTAGGCCATTGATGTGTCAAGTGAATTTGGTGACATTGTGCAAGTGTAACAGTGACGTTATTTAATATTTTTGTTGTATCGCTGTTCGGCTTTGCACTTCGCAGACTTTACCAGCTGCGCGTAGAAAGCATTGTAATTTGTTCAGCTCGGAGGACGGCTCGTTGTCATGAAAACGAGGTTGTAGCTCGTTGTCTATATCACTACGGTTTGAAAGAGGTGGCGTTTGTGTTTTAACAACGTTCTTGTAATTAATTATTGCTTCGAGTTTGAATCTGTGAATATCTTTCCAACTTTGCCTAGCCAATGTTACAGAAGCAAAGTTGCCCCTCTTATTTTTTATTTTCAAATCTAAAGCAGCAAACGTGATGAGGTATTCGCCTTAAAAGTATGCTCTGCCTTCCTTTTACAGCGACTTCCGGAAAAAACGGAAGGTTGTCTTCTCTCCCCCCTTGTCTCTCTTTCTCTCCCCCCACCTCTCTCGCTCTCTCCCCTCCTTTCTCGCTCTCTCCCCTCCCTTCTCTCTCTCCCCTCCCTTCTCTCTCTCTCCCCCCTTCTATCTCTCTCTCCCCCCTTTTCTCTCTCTCTCCCCTCCCTTCTCTCTCTCTGCCCACCTCACTCTCTTCTAAATAATAAATTACTAATGAAAATTACTAATTTTAATGTGTTAATTCTAGATGTATTGGCATGATCAGTATAACAGTGCTTAAGAATAACTGATGAGTGCATGTGTGTGACTGTTTCATGGGGTAGCACAAGTGATGAGTGCATGTGGAGGAGCAAGTCTTTCAGGAATTTCGCCCTAGACGGCCTCTCATAGTTTTTGTCATCAGTACTTCTGCCTCTATGTCACAGGGGATCAAGATGTCATTCTGCTTCTCTCCTCTCCTTACATTTAGTCATTTAGCAGACACTCTTATCCTTCCCTCTCCTCTCTCCTCTCCTCTCTCCTCTCCTCTCCTCTCCTCTCTCCTCCCCTCTCTCCTCTACTCTCTCCTCTCTCCTCTACTCTCTCCTCTCTCTCTCCTCTCTCTCTCTCCTCTCTCCTCTCTCCTCTACTCTCTCCTCTCTCTCTCCTCTCTCTCTCCTCTCTCTCTACACTCCTCTCTCCTCTACTCTCTACTCTCTCCTCTCTCTCTCCTCTCTCCTCTCTCCTCCCCTCTCTCCTCTACTCTCTCCTCTCTACTCTCTCCTCTCTCCACTCCTCTCTCCTCTACTCTCTCCTCTACTCTCTCCTCTCTCTCTCCTCTCTCTCTCCCCTCTCTCCTCCCCTCTCTCCTCTCCTCTCTCCTCTCTCCTCTACTCTCTCCTCTCTCTATCCTCTCTCCTCTCTCTGTCCTCTCCTCTCTCCTCTCTCCTCTCTCCTCTCTCTGTCCTCTCCTCTCTCCTCTCTCCTCTCTCCTCTCTCTCTCCTCTCTCCTCTCTCTCTCCTCCCCTCTCTCTCCTCTCTCCTCTCTCCTCTCCTCTCTCCTCCCCTCTCTCTCCTCTCTCCTCTCTCTCTCCTCTCTCTCTCCTCTCTCTCTCCTCTCTCTCCTCTCCTCTCCTCTCCTCTCTCTCTCCTCTCTCCTCTCTCCTTTACTCTCTCCTCCCCTCTCTCTCCTCTCTCCACTCCTCTCCTTTCACTGTGTGTGGGGGGAAAAAGGGATTTGAAAGGTTTTTTACTTTTGGGGTGTCATGTTGTGTGTGGAAAAAAGGTTACTTC